>NC_025993.2:161093332-161152940 GCF_000442705.2 Elaeis guineensis | reverse complement strand
CCCAGGATCCTGCGAGTACTCCATCTTTTCCTTTCTCTTCTCTTCTTCCGTCCTTCTTCTTTTTCTTTCTTTTTCTTCTCTTCTTTTTCTTTTCTCTCTTTCTCTTTTTTTTTTCTTTTTTTGCATGCTACTCCTTCCTTTTTCACCCCATTATTGACTTCTGATTTTTGATTGATTGATTTGATTTTTTTTTTTTTAAGGAATGGACGTCGAAGCAGCACGGATGCTTGTCAGGGGCCTCAAGGCCCATAAAAGAAAGGGTCCATGGCCTCCGGATCAGCAAGAGGGCCAGGGCGGAGGAGACGAGCTTGGCCGTGCCTGTCCAGGCGGCTCCAGCGATCGACGTTCCCTCGGACGCCGAACCAACGACCCCCCGGGCCTCTTCAAGGAGTCCCCCGACTGAGGCCCCATTCCGGGGGTCCGCTCCACGGAGGCGCCCGTAGTCAAGAGGGGAAGGAGAAAGAAGTCAGTGGCCATAGGGTGAGTGGCCGCGGGCCACCGCTGACGAGTCCTTCGGCTCGAAGAAGAGCCGGAGAACCCCTTCAATGACAGGGACCTGATCAAGCGGTTGATCGACGACTGCATTCTGCCTGAGGTCATCGAGAGGATCGATCGCACCGATCCCGAGCAGCGGGTTTGGGATCCCTGGGGTCCTTTCTCGAGGTAAACAAATCTTCGTTTAATTGGTTTTTCGATCCCTGCTCTGATCCCCTAGCCGCCTTTACAGTTTGGGCACCAACTCCTCGCCAACATCGAGGCGACGAACCGGGCGAGGAGGGATGCCATCCAGGCGGAGGAGCATCACTGGGCCGAAGTCATCCGCCTCAAGGAAAAGGCCGCTGAAGTAGTTGCCCTCCAAGAGGCCCTGGAGAAAGAGAAGCAGGCTCGGGAGGAGGAGAAATAGACCTTGGAGGAGGCGGTGAGAACGGCGAAGGCCGGGGTCGCCAATTTGACGGAGTAGATTCCAGGCTTGGTCTCGGAGGCCAGGGGTCTTGCGGTAGAGGAGTTCAAGGCCTCCGTAGAGATGAGAGACCTGAACGTCCGTTTGGCCAGGAAGCATTCATCAAGGGGTTCGAGCTCTGCCAGGAGAAGGTGGCCAGAAAATTCTCTGAGCTCGACCTCAGCTTCTTGGGCGAGGAGTCTGAAGATGAGGTCGGGCCTTCTCCTGCCGCTACTGCTGCCGCAGCCCCCCTTCTAGGGACACCGAGCTCCCCAACTCCTACTCCTGAGGTCTGAGATCTCCGATCTTGTAGCTTTCTTTTACTACAATTTTTCTCTTTTTTTTATCTTCAAGAATCATTCAATCAATAAAGTTGCGTTTCTCACCGAGGATGGCTTCTCTTCTCCCCCTTCCTCCCTTTTATTTTTCTTTCTGCAATGAGACGCGCCTTGACGCTTTCGTTTCTTGATGGCAGTGTCCTGCCAAGGCACTTCCCTTGCCCCAGGGGATCCCGCTGAAGTCCACGATCCAGCGGCTGAAGAAGGAGGTTCTTCATGCGATGAAAAGGTCGAAGAAGATGGAAGGCGAGCTTCGTAGGTTAAGGGAGGGTTACTCTGAAGCCACCTCGGAGGCCACCCGCTTTCGGAATCTCCACGTGAAGGGATCATGGAGTATAGCCGGAGGAAGGCGGACTTCGCGAAGGAGCTTGAGGAACACAAGAAGAGTGCCAGTGATTGGATTTGGGCTCAAGCTGCCAAGATCAGCTCTCTTAGGGTGGAACTGTCAGCTGCGCAGGAGAGGATTGGCCAGCTGGAAGGGAGTTCATCCCGACTTTTGGCCCGGGCCGACGGCGACCGGAGTGGTCGAAGAAGGTCTCTGACCTTCAGCAGCAGCTTCAGGATGCTAAGGTGAGCTACGACGTGCATCGGACCGGTTGGCGCAGGCAGGTGGATGAATATAAAGGGAGACTCAGGGTGGCGGCCGACGAAGTCGCCCGTCTTCAGAGGCAGCTGGCTGACAGGGCTACGCTTACTTCTGCCCGGGATTCTAATGAACTCCAGTCCCAAAGAGGAACCGTCGAAGGCTTTCTGTCGCCCTCGGGGAGAGGATGGCTGAGCTGCAGCAATTGAAGATCCAACTGGCATACGAGCAGCAGGCCGTCACGGACACAGAGGCAGAATTTGAAGTCCTGAGAAAGAGGCATCGAGAGGCAGAGACCGAAAGCCAGCGACTTCGTCGGGCACTCCAGGATGTGCTGCTGAAAAAGGAGGAGCTAGAAGAAGAAGTTGAGAATCTGAAACAGTCCTGGATAAGGGATGGAGTAGATAATTCTAGGTCGGAAGGAGCAGAGCTTCCCTAGGGCTCTTCTTGGCCTTTTGTGTTTTCATGTATACATTTTCCCTTCTGTTGTTTTGTCTTGCTTTTGTCGTTTTGCTTTTCTTCCTTTGGCCTTCTGAGCTTCGTGATGTATATTTCGCAAGTGGAATGAAAAGGAGATTTTGTGTTACCTCATCCGCATATCGTATTAAATTACCGTCTGTCGAACTTCTCTTGTCGTTCGACTTGTCCGACGTTGACGTCGTTTGGAGGTGCCCAGTCGTCGATACGCTGGTTTGCTTTCCTCGTCGTTCATGATCATAGGCTCGAGCTTGGTGGTCCGAACTCCACGTTATCTCGGAGATGTTGCTATTTTCTTGACCTGTGTCGAGAGCCTTCTTAGAGGTCGGAGGTGTTTGGTAGAAACCTCCCGTCTTTGTTGAGACGAGGTTCCTTAGGTCTTTGGTGTGGTTTGTCCTTCATCTGTTTCCGACGTAGTTCATCATTTTTCCTTTTTAATTTTCCTCCAATTTTCAGAGTGAGGGCCCTCCCCTTGCTTTTTGCGGGGTTGCGCAGAAGTGTGAAGGTGCCGCTGAGGGGCCTTTCCCCTTCATCCGATCTTGTTGGGCGGTCGGGTTTCGTCACCGTCAGGATGAGGTTCTCCTTTCGTTCCCGACGTAGTCGATTTCAGCTCAAGTTAGGACAAGATTCTCCTCCTGTTCTCAATGGGGCCGCGAGGGCACATAAGGGCCATCGCAAGGGTCTCTCCCCCCATCCGGTCTAAAAGAACCGGGCCTTCGACTTTGCTCATGTTAGGACGAGGTTCTCCTCCTATTCCTGACATGGCTGTGGGGGCGCATTAGGGCGTTGTAAGGCCTCTCCCTCCATCCGATCTAAAAGAATCGGGCCTTCGACTTTGCTCATGTCAGGATGAGGTTCTCCTCCTGTTCCTGACATGGCTGTGGGGGCGCATTAGAGCATTGTAAGGCCTCTCCCCCCATCCAATCTAAAAGAATCGGGCCTTTGACTTTGCTCATGTCAGGACGAGGTTCTCCTCCTGTTCCTGATATGGCTGTGGGGGCGCATTCGGGCGTTGTAGGGCCTCTCCCCCATCCGGTCTAAAAGAATCAGGCCTTCAAATTTGCTCATGCCAGGATGAGGTTCTCCTCCTGTTCCTGACATGGCTGTGGGGGTGCATTCGGATATTGTAAGGCCTCTCTCCCAATCCGATCTCAAGATAATCGGACTTTCATTTTATTTATGTTAGGATGAGGTTCTCCTCCCGTTCCTAACATAACCTTGTTTTAATTGTTTGAAGGGGTTATCCCCAGTCGTAACAAATCCATGCCAAATGGGAGGAACACACAAAGTCGAAAGGAATTTAGATTCAGGGCAAGGTCGTAAGTGATACGTTTACAGGTTTTTCGAGTTCCATGGTCGTGGAAGGTCTGCTCCTCCTTGAGGCCCTCTGGTGATGGCGTCGATGGTCCCAATTGGAGGCCAATCTCCGGGCTGCTCCTCCCTCCTTGGTGGTTCAGGTTGCGGCAGGGCTCTTGGCCGATCTTCTCTACCCTCAGGCCCACGTCGGATGAACCTATCGAGTCGACCTCGCCGGATGAGCTCCTCGATCTCGTCTCGGAGCTGGATACATTCCTCCGTGTCGTGGCCGTGGTCACGGTGGTAGAGACAGAACTTGTTGGGGTTGCACTTCCCAGGGTGTGTGCGCATCCTCTCTGGCCTAGGGAGCTGCTCCCTGACCTCCATCAGTACCTGGGTCTTCGAGGCATTGAGGGGGGCGTAGTTGCGGAATCTTCTCAGTGGAGAACCCGTCGAACCCCGCGATTCGAACTTCTCTGCCTACGTACCCGGGGCGGAGTATGGGCACGCTTGTGCCCAGGAGGGGATTGAGAATGCGGCCGAGCTTCTCTCGACCTTTTTTCGACTGCGGGCTTACTCGAGTCTCCCGCCTGCCGCTCTCTCACGGTCTCCTCATCCTTCATTTTGAAGGCTTCTTCCACTTGGGCGTACCCTTCAGCCCGAGCCAACAAATCAGCAAAGTTCCTGGGGTACTTCTTCTCCAGAGAGAACAAGAGGTCATTCTTCTGAAGACCGCCCTTCAGAGCGGCCATTGCTACCGATTGGTCCAAATTCCGGACCTCCAGTGCTGCGACATTGAAGCAGTTGATGTAGGCCCGAATGGACTCCCCCTCCCTCTGTCTGATATTCATGAGGGACTCCGAGCCCTTCCGGAGGTGCCGGCTGCTGACAAAATGGGCCACAAATTGGTGGCTCATTTGATCGAACGAAAAGATGGTACCCGACTTCAGAGCGAGTACCAGTTTCTCATCGCTCCCTTCAAGGTGGATGGGAAGGCTCGACATAGAATGGCGTCGGGAGCACCATGAAGCAGCATCATCGTCCGGAAGGCTTCCAGATGATCAACCGGATCCGAAGTCTCGTCATAACTTTCGAACTAGGGGAGCTTGAAGTTTGGCGGGATCGGTTCCTGCATGATCATTTGAGAAAAGGGAGGGTCAGTGCAAATATCCTCACCATAAGCTGGGGGAGCGTGGTGGAGTTCTTCGATCCGCCGGTTCATCTCTTGGAGTCTTCGGTCCAGAAAATCCTCTCGACTTTGAGTCTCGAGGTCCTCTGGCAGAGTGGAGGCAGGGATCTTCCAGGGGTGGAGTCGTGATCTGATTGAGGGCTCTTCAGCCTCGGGTTCGTTTTCCCAAGAAAGTCGGGATGGCTGGCCCAAGTGGCCCGCCCCACCGTCGGATTCTGGTATTCCGGTGACACCCTTTCCAGGCGCACTGATGCTTGCGGCTGCTGCTGCTGCATGGCCTGTACGACCTCAGTAAGGCCTCTGACCTGCTGCGCCAGCAGATCAAATTGCTCCGCACCGACCGTCGTCGCCGGAGGAGGAGGAGGAGAATGAGAAACTGAAGGTGAGGCCGGAGCCTGAGATCTGGCCGCGGAGGTCGTGGATCGTCGTGTGGATGCCTTGCGGGAGGCATCGGGCAAAGACCAAGTAGAGGAGGGAGGAGAAGATGCTGAAAAAGATGTCCGAAGGCGGTCCGTTGAGCGCTCCTTTAAGAACAAGGGTACTGCGAAGACACAGGCCCCTTCCTCTAGCGCCAATCCTGTTGGTGCAAAAATTCGCTTATGTCGGAGAAGCTGGAGTCGCGGTCGCCGCCGGGACCTACAAAAGAAGTCTAAATCGGAGGTGGGGTTGCTCCGACAAGATCCTCCGACGCTCAAGTCAGTTCTCTGCCTCAACAAGAATGGAGTGCTCGAACGAAAATTTTTGCAGAGTTTTTAGGTAAAAACGAGAGCTTATAGAATAACGTATATGGGGTTTCCCCATTTATAGGTGGAGGGGGCAACAAACTGATGGTGATGCCTGTAACCGTCTGGCAGTGGGCCACCCATAGTCAGAAAAAGTTTATTGCGGAGAGTAGTGGGGTGGACCCGTGGCAATTATCGGGGCATGCCACGTGGAGTCTGCCACGAGAAGCGGAGCGGCGTCCGTTGTCGCGACTTGCCAGTGGATAGAAGAATCGCACGGTATCCGTCGCAGGAAGTGGAGCAGGACTGCGGCCATTATTACGGCCTGCCAGGGAGTGATGGAGCCGCGTGGAATCCATCGCAGGAGGTGGAGCAGGGTCGTGGAGTGATGGAGCCGCATGGAATCTGCCGCAGGGAATGGAGCAGAATCGTGGCTGTTACTGCAACGCGCCAGGGGTTGAGGTCTGCTGGCTGAAGTCCGGCTGGAGTGTCTGGCGGAGAGATGTAGTTAGCCATCTGTCCGAGAGGAGCTCGAAATCTGGCTTTCGCAGGAGTTCGGATGGAGTCTTCCTTCAGTCACAGCCGGGGGTGGAGTCCGGCTCCCGTAGGGGTCTGGGCGGAGTTTCCTTGCTGTTGGAGTCGTGGGCGGAGTCCGGCTCCCTTAGGAGTCCGGACGCAGCTCACCGGCAGTTGAAATCGAGGATGGGCCCCGACTCCCGTAGGAGTCCGGGCGGAGCCTACTTGCAGTCGGAGTCGCGGGCGGAGTTCGGCTCCCGTAGGAGTCCGGGCGAAGTCTGCCTGCAGCCGTTGGAGTTGAGGACGGAGCCTGGCTCCCATAGGAATCCGGGCGGAGTCTTCTTGCAATTAAAGTCAGGGGCGAAGTCCGGCTCCCGTAGGAGTCCGGATGGAGCCTACCCGCAGTTGAAGTCGAGGACGGAGCCCGGCTCCCGTAGGAGTCCGGGCGGAGCTTACCAACAGCTGGAGTTGGTGATGGAGCCTGGCTCCTGTAGGAGTCCGGGCGGAGTCTTCCTGCAATTAAAGTCGGGGACAGAGCCCGGCTCCCGTAGGAGTCCGGACAGAGCTTACAAGCAGCTGGAGTTGGTGATGGAGCCTGGCTCCCGTAGGAGTCCGGGCGGAGTCTTCCTGCAGTTGAAGTCGGGGACGAAGCCCGGCTCCCGTAGGAGTCCGGGCGGAGTCTTCCCGCTGTTGAAGTCGAGGATGGAGCCCGGCTCCCATAGGAGTCCGGGCGGAGCTTACCAGCAGCTGGAGTTGGTGATGGAGCCCGGCTCTCGTAGGAGTCCGAGCGGAGCTTACCAGCAGCTGGAGTTGGCGATGGAGCCCGGCTCCCATAGGAGTCTGGGCGGAGTTTCCTTGCTGTTGGAGTCATGGGCGGAGTCCGACTCCCTTAAGAGTCTGGACGCAGCTCACCGGTAGTTGAAATCGAGGACGAGGCCCGACTCCCGTAGGAGTCCGGGCGGAGTCTTCCCGCAGTTGAAGTCGGGGACGGAGCCCGGCTCCCATAGGAGTCCGGGCGGAGTTTACCAGCAGCTGGAGTTGGTGACGGAGCCCGGCTCCCGTAGGAGTCCGGGCGGAGTCTTCCTGCAGTTGAAGTCGGGGACGAAGCCCGGCTCCCGTAGGAGTCCGGGCGGAGTCCTCCCGCAGTTGAAGTCGAGGACGGAGCCCGACTCCCGTAGGAGTCCGGGCGGAGCTTACCAGCAGCTGGAGTTGGTGATGGAGCCCGGCTCCCGTAGGAGTCCGGGCGGAGTCTTCCTGCAATTAAAGTCGGGGACGGAGCCCGGCTCCCGTAGGAGTCCGAGCGGAGCTTACCAGCAGCTGGAGTTGGTGATGGAGCCCGGCTCCCGTAGGAGTCCGGGTGGAGTCTTCCTGCAATTGAAGTCGGGGACGAAGCCCGGCTCCCGTAGGAGTCCGAGCGAAGCTTACCAGCGGTTGGAGTTGTGGACGGAGCCTGGCTCTCGTAAGAGTCCGGACGGAGTTTTCCTGCAATTGAAGTCGGAGACGGAGCCCGGCTCCCATAGGAGTCCGGGCGGAGCTTACCAGCAGCTGGAGTTGGTGACGGAGCCCGGCTCCCGTAGGAGTCCGGGTGGAGTCTTCCTGCAATTGAAGTCGGGGACGAAGCCCGGCTCCCGTAGGAGTCCGAGCGAAGCTTACCAGCGGTTGGAGTTGTGGACGGAGCCTGGCTCTCGTAAGAGTCCGGACGGAGTTTTCCTGCAATTGAAGTCGGAGACGGAGCCCGGCTCCCATAGGAGTCTGGGCGGAGCTTACCAGCAGCTGGAGTTGGTGACGGAGCCCGGCTCCCGTAGGAGTCCGGGCGGAGTCTTCCTGCAGTTGAAGTCAGGGATGAAGTCCGGCTCCCGTAAGAGTCCGGGCGGAGTCCTCCCGCAGTTGAAGTCGGGGATGGAGCCCGGCTCCCGTAGGAGTCCGGGCGGAGCTTACCAGCAGCTGGAGTTGGTGATGGAGCCCGGCTCCCGTAGGAGTCCGGGCGGAGTCTTCCTGCAATTAATGTCAGGGACGGAGCCCGGCTCCCGTAGGAGTCCGGGCGGAGCTTACCAGTAGCTGGAGTTGGTGATGGAGTCCGGCTCCTGTAGGAGTCCGGACGGAGTCTTCCTGCAGCTGGAGTTGGCGATGGAGCCCGGCTCCCGTAGGAGTCCGGGCAGAGTCTTCCTGCAGTTGAAGTCGGGGATGAAGCCCGGCTCCCGTAGGAGTCCGAGCGGAGCTTACCAGCGGTTGGAGTTGTGGACGGAGCCCAGCTCCTGTAGGAGTCCGGGTGGAGTTTTCCTGCTGTTGAAGTCGGAGACGGAGCCCGGCTCCCATAGGAGTTCAGGCGGAGCTTACCAGCAGCTGGAGTTGGTGACGGAGCCCGGCTCCCATAGGAGTCTGGGTGGAGTCTTCCTGCAGTTGAAGTCGGGGACGAATCCCGGCTCCCGTAAGAGTCCGGGCGGAGTCCTCCCGCAGTTGAAGTCGGGGATGGAGCCCAGCTCCCGTAGGAGTCCGGGCGGAGCTTACCAGCAGCTGGAGTTGGTGATGGAGCCCGGCTCCCATAGGAGTCCGGGCGGAGTCTTCCTGCAGTTGAAGTCGGGGACGAAGCCCAGCTCCCGTAGGAGTCCGGGCGGAGTCCTCCCGCAGTTGAAGTCGGGGACGGAGCCCGGCTCCCGTAGGAGTCCGGGCGGAGCTTACCAGCAGCTGGAGTTGGTGATGGAGCCCGGCTCCCGTAGGAGTCCGGGTGGAGTCTTCCTGCACTTGAAGTCGGGGATGAAGCCCGGCTCCCGTAGGAGTCCGGGCGGAGTCTTCCCGCAGTTGAAGTCGGGGACGGAGCCCGGCTCCCGTAGGAGTCCGGGCGAAGTTTACCAGCAGCTGGAGTTGGTGATGGAGCCCGGCTCCCGTAGGAGTCCGGGCGGAGTCTTCCTGCAGTCGAAAGTCGGAGGGACCAGCAAGGGTCAACCCCGCTGAGAACTTCGGCTGAGGGTATTTTATACCCAACACTCCATAAAATTTCACATATCGTAAATAATCTAACACTCTATGTGGGATGTCCTCTGTCCTCCAGAAATCAGCATCGGATCGTCGTAGACGAAGATGTCTGGGCTTCTGCAATAAAATATAATAATTAGATAACGTATATAATTTTTAAAATAAAAATTTAAATAGTAAATAAGATTGTAATGCTTACGCCGCCATCTAAAATAGTCTGTGATCGATGGTGCTCCTGCAATGTAAAAATGCTGCTGTCTCGAGGATCGGGATATCACGGATCGTAAGCCATAATACGCTGTCTCAAGCAATATTATCACAGATGTATTAAAAAAATAAGATAATATATTTTAATTTTTTTTTAAAATATAATTTTATCACACAATACAACTTAAACACAAAATTCAGTTCATCCCGAGATATTAAACACGTAAATTCAAATACAATCTCACAGAAAGTCATAAAACAATGACAAAAATAAATCTTCGAAGCCTTCAATTTTTTCCACTGCTTGAAGTTGAAGTATGTTGAAATATCCTAGGACAGTGATGGCGATCATGACCCTGTTCCCTACAAATGCCACAGTGATTTTTATTTCTTATTTGCCTATCATCCATCTCATTTCGTAGTCTCGTTGACTTTGGTCTACCTTTCTGCTTCGGTCTCAAACGATGATGATCAGGCATACATTTGAACATACGTGTATGCATCCAATAATCTTCATGTGGTAGTGGATTGAAATCACCGCTCCAAGCATTCATATATGCTGTAATTGTATATGCATCATCCACAAAACCACTAAAATGTACAGCAATTTCTTGACACACAGCTAAAATATGTGAACATGGATATTTGTACGTGCTCCACTTTTCACAAGAATATTTTCTTTCAGCTAATGTAACAGTATGAGAATTTCCTCCACCTCGTAACCCTCCGCTTGCTCTTCTCGTAAGCACTTCATATATACCTCTTTGAAGGTTGAATGCTGTTACTCGGTGCTGGTTAGCTTTAACTTGATCTTCAGCAATCTTAATTACAACATGAGGAGTAAAAAGATTATTTGGATTCTCCTCTATATATCTCAAGGCTTGGGCATGCCTCGAATTGAAATATTTGACAAGACGATAAAATGTCATTTGAACACAAGCTGTAATTGGCACATTTCTAGCTCCTCGTAAAATACTGTTAAAAATCTCCGACAAATTTGTAGTTAAGACACCATAGCATAGGCCATCATCATGTGCCAATGTCCACTTCTCTTTTTCTATCTCGGACAACCAGCTTCAAGCTTCTTCATTCACTGTTCTGATCCTACCCATGATAAAGTTGAATTTACGAACTTGATGAGCACTTCCTGCTTGCCATACTGCTCTTTTCAGCTGCACATTTTTAAAATGAGTGTTAAAATTACTGCAGATATATCTTAAACAGTATCGGTGATAGGCACGTGGTGGACTCCATCCAATAGACTCATCTGCGATGGCATTTAATATACCTGGATGCCTGTCAGAAATTAAGCATATTCCATTTTTATCTTTAACGATATGTGTTCTGAGCTGGAAAAGAAACCAACTCCAACTTGCAGTCGTCTCCTCATCGACAATTGCATATGCTAATGAAAATATCCCATTCCCTGCATCATTGCCTATTGCAATTAACATCTTACCTTTAAATTTTTATACAAGTGCGTGCCATCAATGCTGATTACAGGACGGCAGTGCGTAAAATCCTGGATAGATGGTTTGAAAGCCCAGAAAATATAATTTAAAACTCGAACATTGAAATTCACAGCTTGAAAAAAATTCTATGAAACAACTGTACCATGATTTGCATGTTGAAGTACAGCCATATAATAAGGTAATTTAGCATAAGACGGCTCCCATTCTCCATAAATATCAACCAATGCCTTCTGCTTTCCACACCATGCTTTCCTGTATGATACTGTATATTGAAATTGATCATTAACGGCTGCCACAATAGCTTCAACTTTAATACCGGGATCTTTCTCAACAATATGTCAGACTAATGTGCTAATCATCTTTTCACTGACATGTTTGTGGTCTCGACTCAATCCCGTAAACAAACAAGTGTGAGGACCCTCATATTTTGTGATTTGAAAATATCCATATTTTTTAACAATGCAGCACGAAGCCTCCATTTATAATGCTGAACATTATCTGATGATGCGCATCGTACGGACCATAATTTCGAATACGACTGAACTATATTGTATGTCCGATGCTTCATAATGTGATAAAGATCAACAGCTCTCCTTACATAATCTTTACTATCAAACATTAGACCTTTAGAAAATTCAGTCATCGACGAGTCCCAAAACTGATTGTCAGAATTCAATCTTCGACCAGCACTAACACAACCACCATCATCTAAATTTATATCATTAAAATATTATGAAAGTTCGTGAAAACAAGATTGAGATTCTTCCACATTAATTTTAGCTTGAACATCTTCATCATCATTCTCATCTTCATCATCATCATCATTACTGTTACTGTTCTCATCCATCCAACTGTCTTCATCTTCATTTTTATCTGACTCAAAACCCAGACTATCAGAATTTATTCCACCGACTACCCAATCATTGTTTCCTATATGAGTGTCGTCTCCTGCACTTACCACTACTTGTAGCAAAGGAGAAGTCACCATAGCAGAAGACACAGGAGAAGTCACCACAGCACTTGAAATAATTGGACAGCTAGGACCGACAATAGTGGAATGTTGTTCTGTAAAACCGGCCTCAACACTATCGGTTTGTATCATAGGAGTTACGAAAGGTGAGGAAGGCCCAACATTATTATCCACTTGAGTTAAAAACCGACTATGGTATCCAAAGCTTGGTATATCTTCTTTTTCAATATATAATTCTAAAAATCGATATTCTGAATATTTCAAAGAAAAGGTCAGCATTTCTTCGACATCATCATCGTCATCAATTTGAACCAAAATATATTTACTCTGCATTAACTGTCCCGACAAATTAGGAGATCTCCATTTCAATTTTATTATATATTTTTCTTTGTCTACAGGAATACTGCTGTATAAATGATCCAATAATTCTTGACGTGATAATGATGAAGATATTCTAATCATCCGATTTGCAGAGTGACTATACTGCACACCAGTTTGATCATTCTGTATCATGCCATCATAATACAATAATACACGAACTCGAGTACTGGCCATTTTCTCAAAAAAAAATTACAATAAAATCAAAATTAAAATATTTAATATTATTAATTATTTTATCATTTCAAAAGATTTACATGATACATGCATCATATCATCAACAAATAGGTACAGATAGATCCTATCCTATTCAAAAATTATATTAATTCTATAGATTAATTACATTAAACAAACGATACGCAAAAAGGACCGAAAGAAATTTCGGCAGCATTTTCCCTTAGTTCTCCCCACACGACTCAAAATGTGTGAGGAGAACTAAAAAAAAATACTATCTGAAATTTTTCTCGAACCCTCCGCATATCATTCGAATAATGTAATTATCTATCGACGTGCGGCCCGCCGCCGGCATGAGAGATAGAAAAAGAGAGAGAGGGGAAGAGGGAGAGAGAAAGAGGAAGAGGGAGAGAGAGGCGGCAAGAGCTCACCGCCGCCGAGAGCTCGCCGCCGTGCCACCGTGCCGTCGGAGAGATGCCGGAGAAGATCGAGAAGGGAGAAGGAGAAGAGGGAGAAGGAAGAAGGAGGGAAAAAGGGGTTTGGAGAGGAAAAAATGCCATTCTCTTTGGCGTTTTCTCTTGTTTTTATTTTTTTAATTTTTTTAATTTTTTTAATTATCTATTTGTAATTTTTTAATAAATAAATTTAATTAAATAATAAAAATAATAATTTAAATGATAATTTTTAATTTAAATTAAAATTAATTTTTTTAAATTTTAATTATAATTCTTATTTTATTACTATTTTTTTATTTATTTTTTTTATGATATTTTTTTAAATTTATTTTAAATTTTTTATCATTTGAAATTATAATTTCAGTTTTCTTCCATTTTTATCTTTTTAGCATTCTATTACGTATTCTTTTTCTTTAGTTAAAATATTTTTTAAATAATTATGTTTAAATTAATTTAATTATTTAAAATGATATTTTTTATTTCAATTATAATTATCATTTTTATTTTTTAAAATTAAAAATTAAAAATTTTATTTTTCAATTAGAATTATAATTTCTATTTTTTTTCAAATCTATTTTTTCCTTTCTTTCTTTTTTAGGGTATTTTTAATTTTTTTACAATATTTTTTTCTTTTCTTCAGATAATTTTTTTACAATAATTTAAAAAAAATTATTTTTTTAAAGTTCAATTTATAAATTTTTTTTTCCATATTTTTCCTCATTTTTTAACTTTTTAATGTATTTATTTTTTGATCAAAATTTAATTCAAATTAAATTTTTTTAAGTCACATTTATAAAATACCCTAAAAAAGAAATTATAATTAATTTAATTTAATTTTATTCTTTTATGATATATTTTTTTAATTTAATTTATAATTTTTATAATTTTAAATTTTAATTTTAGTTTTCTTCCATTTTTATCTTTTTGACATTCTATTACGTATTTTTTTCCTTTATTTAAAATATTTTTTAAAAAATTATATTTAAATTAATTTAGTTATTTAAAATATTATTTTTAATTTCAATTATAATTTTAATTCTTATTTCTTAAAATTAAAAATTATAAACTTTGTTCTTCAATTACAATTATAATTTCTATTTTTTTCAATTCTTTATGTTTTTATGAAATTTTTTTAGGCTATTTTTAAAATTTTTTTTGAATCTTTTTTAAATAAATTAATTTTAATTTGAGAAAATAATTTTAAAATTTTTTTATTTCAATTAATCTTTAAAATTTTATTTTTTTAAAAATTTTAATTTATAATTCTTATTTTTTTTGATTTTTTAAAAATTTTTATTTTTTAATGCTACATTTTATTTTTTAAATTCTTTTTTTAATTTTTTTGACAAGCATTTGAAATGATGTTTTTCAATTAAATTTCAAATTTTTATTTCTTTCATATTTCTTTCTCTTTTTTTTCATTTCCTATGATATTTTTTATTTTTAAATTTCTTAAGATTTTTTTTCATATTTTTTAAAAAAAAATTGAAAAAAATATCTAAATTTATTTTTTTTTTGAATTACAAATTCAAATATTTATATTCTAAATTTCAATCAAAATTAAAATTTTAATTTATTTATTAATTTCAAATTTTTTTAAAAAAAAATTCATTATTTCTTGATTATTTCTTCTTTTTTTTTGGTGGGAAAAATTGAAAACGCCATTTCAATTGGTGTTTTTTTTTTTTTTTGGGACGATGCCATCGTGAAAAATAGGGTGACGTGGAGGGGAGAAAAAATGCCATTCAAAATGACGTTTTTCCCTTTTGCATTAGTTTGATAAAAAAATTTGGTTTTGAATTATTTTGATATTTAAATTTTTTTTTTGTATTATTCTGGTAAAGAGCTCAGGGGATGACTCCCTGCGATTCCGATATGATAAAGTAATCTAAAGTGATACTGCTTCTCCGTCACTATGACCAGTGGATGACTAGCATGGACCATGAATATTAATTTTCTTGGATATCAAGTATGTCTCTCGTTAGAGGATTCCAAAAGGTTAGTGACATGACAGTTTTTTCAGAGAAACCGTGCTTGTCTAACAATCAGTCAGTTGCAACAGCTCCTATAAATGATTGCTGATCTGTTGAGTGTTGCAGAATTTTTTTTTCAGCAAAATAATAAGAAAAATAAATCAGAGCAACCATAAAAGAACACAGAATTTTACGTTGATCAACAAATATTTGCCTACGTACAAAGCGTTCACCTTCTTGACTATGAGAAAAAAAGAGAATTTAATTGCCAGTCCCTTATTTATTGATGATGCTATAACCTTCAATTGCTTGGATTTAATCCCAAACCCAAACCCTACAACCCCTACATACCCCTCTCTATTCCATCTCTCAAGCCGTGAAAAAGCAATATGATGGCTTATGAAAATCTGTTTCTTGGTGCAAATAGAATAAAATCCTAAATAAATTTAGGCTGTCTCAAAATGTTAGATTAAAACCCAATGATTGTAATAAGAGATATGAAAAAGATAACACTAGCAAATTGTCTTGTAACTTGAGAAATTTATGCAATAGTAATTATGTCTAGCACCGGCCAATCTATCTAGATCCACTCGTGCATCTGTTGCTCTGGAATGGGCATGTCTTTTCTAGGCTTTGGACATGTATCTTTTGCACGAAAGAATGATTGATTTTCTTGTGCCATCTCTTTGCATAGTTTTCATAGTATGAGAAACTATTTTTTCATCCAAAGCACGGTTACGAAGCTGACATCATATTTTAAAAGTGGTACAATATACGATCCAAATGATCAAGGTTGCAAAAAAAAAAAATCAATCATTCTTCCACATGAAAGGTACAATCTGAACTTTTTGGCTAGGTAGAACTCTTGATATGCTCATGCAACATGAGTGCAAATTAGAAACCAAATTTGGACTCCATGGGTTATAACATGACATCCAACTTCAGTGGTTCTTCTCTTTTTCTCTGCACGGTCTTCATCACCCTTCTTCAAAAATAATATATTGTTCATTTCTATGACACAAGGAGTGTTTGGTTGGAGGGAGTTGGGGTCTAAAATCGAAATAAAAATGGATGACTCCTATTCCAATCATTTGGTTGGAAAGAGCCTTATTCCGATTCCGATTTTGGGATAGAATGACCCCCCTATAGTTTTTGTGGCTTCTTCGTGCCACTACCCCTCCCTACAACCCTGATGCCAATGGCTGCTATGCACCCCCACCCACTCCCCCCCCCCTCCCCCACTCCAGCGACCATGGCTTCTCTATGCCACCTCCATCTTCAGTGGCCCATGAAGAAGATTTTTTTCAAAAAAAATTAATTTAATTATGGCATGAAATAATCCTACTCTTTGAAATATTTACTATATTAGCCATGCACACTAGAACTTTAACTGGTTAAAATCCGAATGGTTCATATTTAATCTAATGGTCAGAAATAGATAATAAAAAGATTAAAATACCTTTCAGAGTATGGTAGCAAAACCCAACTTCTCTTTCATACAAAAAGGCCAGCTTTCTTATGTAAATTAGCTGCCCAAGTCGTTATTAATCCTAACTCCTCGGGGGCACGAGTCGTGGCGGTATCATTTTTTAAGGGATCTTGGTTATCATATGTCAAGCCAGCATATTGCTCTGCCATCTAGAAAAAGGTTTCAGCCTCCAGTTCCCTTATTCAGCATCAATTCCTTTGGTTAATCGGAAGTGGCATTTCAATTAGTGTTACGGATGACCCTTGGCTCTCATTGTTGCCTCTTGCAAAATGGCCTACGTATCTATTAATATGGACTCTCAAATAGAAAAATTGTGGGTAAGTGATTTGATTACCTCTGATTGAGAATGGAACTGGGACCTTATCTCCCAACTGATGCCAACTAAGATGATGCGTCAAAATAGCATTTTGACCTTGGCAAATACCAACTGGCCTGAATCAGTTAGTTTGAGGGAAAACTTGCGAGAAATTATGGGTTAGAACAGTTCTACTACTTATACCTGGGACCATTTAATAACAAGCCAGCACATCACCTACCAGTGAAAAAGGCTATATTGTTATCTAAGATTGATCAAAATTTTTAAATTAAAAAAAAATTATTATTAATTATGATTGGCTAGCTGATAACTTTTACAATTTTGAATGAAAAAGATTTACTTTTTTAGATGGTGCGCTGATTTATTATTGGATGGTTTAAGATATATATAAAAGAACTATTCTAACTAATAATTTTTGGAAAAGTTACACACACATAGCATTAAAGGATCTTTATCTGATTATTGAGCAGGAGCGCGCTTACCTACAGTATCCCTTATTTGAATTGGGTTTGTAAATTGAAGATACCTTCTCGTGCCAAACTCCTTTGGTGAAAAGTCCAATGGGGATGTCTCCCATGCAAAGAGGTGATGGCAAGAAGAGGCATTATGTTGGTGGCAAAAGCCTATTGTGATCTTTATATGTTGGAATGTCATTGACGATATCAATCATGTTGTTAGGACCGTTGCCCTAACTAATCTTCTAAAAAAAAAATTCTGATAAAAGACAGGATTTATTAGCCTTTATCCATTAGGCTCAGAACCCATCTTCCTTCGAAAATTATTGCCACATCACCAGCCACATAAATCCCACTTGGGACCCTGAAGGGTGTGGGGCCGAATGGGACTTGAACCTGCAATCTTGCTCTGATACTATGTGTTAGGACCGTAGTCTCTAACCAACCTTTTAAAAGAAAAATCTCTGATGGAAGACCAGATTTATTAGCCTTTATCCATTAGGCTTAAGAAAAGGAAGAGATGATCTTTTTGAAGAATAACTGAAAAACTCTCAAATTTGCTTTGACTAATTTGCTGATATCAATTAAAATTAATTTATTATTCTAAATCCTCAAAACTGTTTGATTTGAATCGATTCATCTTTATCAATTCAAAACTAAAATAGTTGGTATCAAGCTGAATTTGAAAGATTTTAACTTTAAAATTAGAATTTGATAATCTAAATTTAAATATGCTTAATTTGAAATAAAAAAAAGATAGAAAAGTTGAAAAGTAATATTATTTAGCTTTAATTTGAAAATAAAATGGAAGAAAATATTATTAACATATCACAAGAAAAAATAAATTTTCTAGTATTGAATCTCAAAAAAATAGGAGTGGTGTTTGTTGCATATTTAAGTTCAAAATAAATTATCTAGCCTTGATTAAAAATTTAAATTAATTTGTGTTAAGAAAATTAAATTTGATCTTAAATTCTTGATTTGAAACTTCATATACCTTTAATTTGACTGAAAATACTAATTATTTGAGTTAAAAAAAATTAACTTTGATCTTAAACTCTCAATTAAATGCTTTATGATTTTCTTAAGTTGAGCTTTCATGTGTGTATTTAATTTGAATTAAGAAAAATAAATGTGGATCTTAAATTTTTGATCAATTGCTTTATGATCTCCTTAATTTGAGCCTTGATGTGATTTTAATCATGATTTGATTGTTTGATCAGTTTTGATAATTAATTGAAGTCAAAGTGAACTTAAAGTATATTATTACTCCAAACTAATTATTTTTACATACTTTCAATTTTGAAACTCATTTAAAAATCTGAATATAATAAAGAATTTTGATATGCTTTGAAAAATCTTTGTAAAATCATTTGTATCAAAGTAATTTATACTCAAAAAATGAATTTGAAAATATAACTCTCATTTGCTTTGATATTATCATTGATTTACTCGATACATGCCTTTTTCAAACTTAAATGATTGATTTTTGTTAAGAAAAGGAATGAATGAATTTGAAGTATGTATTATGCTTGATTTTTTTATTCAAATCTTTGTAAAGTTCTATTTTTCTTAAAGCTTAAAAGTATTTATTTGAAAATCTGATTAAAGAATCATATTCATTCAAAAAGGGAGAGACCTATTGACATTTAAATTCAAGCTAATTTTTGAAAAAGAAACAATATTTTAAGTATATCTTAAATCAATAGATAAGTTATTTTTTAAAGGGAAGATGAACTAATTTAAATTGATTTTTTGAACTTGATGCATCTCTCATTTTGATACATTTTTATTGATTTTGATGATTTTTCTTGATCCTTCACATGAGCTTTTTGATGCTGTCAAAAAGGGAGAGAGAAATATTGAGTATATACTTAATGAATTAATTCTTAAGATGCTCATCAATTTGATGCTGGAAACCTTCATACTTATTGATTTGAATTGAGATATTAATAAGAAATGAGTATATGAAATATGTGCAATGCACCAAAGACTAATTGAGAACATTCATAAAGTGTGCATTCATGTATTTAATCTAATATTTCATGATATATTTTAGCAAAATGTATTGAAATATATTTTTTATTTTTATTACGTATATACTCAAAGTTTTGTCATCATCAAAAAAAGAGAGATTGTTGACTCTATGATTGATTTTGATGATTCTAAAATATTGAGTATAAATGATACTAATCATGTATTTCAAGAATGTATGTAGGTCTTTTCAAGTGTTAAAATTGAAGAAATATTCTTGAAAAAGATCTTCATAAAATTCACTAAGTCAAGGTCTTCAAAGAAGAAAAATTTAAGTTCAGACTTAATGGAGTTGACCCCAAAGAAAAAGAAGCCAATCCCTTCACTGAAACATGCATTAAAATGATGTATTTCAAGTTTTGAAAAGATTAGAGTCGACCTCAGGAAGATTAGAGTCAACTTTGGCACATTGAAAAAAAACTGGCATAGAGTCGAGTCGACTCTATTCGCGGGACAGAAAGTAATTTATGCAAGTTTGAGACCAAGCGACTCGAAATAAAATCGAGTCGATTCGAAATGAAACTGAGCCGGCTCTAAAAAAAATCGAGTCGACTTGTGACATGGGACAGGCAAAATGGCTAATTTTTCTATACTTTTTTAATGGCTAGTTTTTGAATCTAATGGCTATTCCAAGGGCTTCAATGGTCAAAACTCTTTCTTCAGCCACTTCCAAGCTTACAAAAGGATAGAGATTCAATTGAGAGGAAGAGAAGTGGATTAAAGAGAGAAAATCATTAGATTGAGTGAGGATTATTGAATATCATTGAAAAGAGAAAAAAGAAAATGAGTTGTGTACTGATTTTATAGAGCTTTCAAAGAGTGATCTTCACCAACATCTTCTATATCCTCCCAAGCATCAAAAGAACAACTCTTCATCGATTTTGTCCAAGCTAAAAATAGTTTTCATTTTCTATTTTATTTGTGCTGAAACTTTTGTACCTTATATTTTTAGATTTTTTTTATAAGTTTCTTTGAGAGAAAGAAACTTGGGGTTAAGGCCCATCCAAGCTCGGAATTGGATATTAAAGGTTTTAGTTGGTGAGCCTATAAAACTAACTAGATTGATTGTGAAGCTGAAAAACGATCATTGTAAGATATTGATTGGTGAGCTTGAAAAATCAACTGGATTGATTGTGAGTCTGAAAAATAATCGGTGTAAGATTTTGATTGATAATCCTAGAAAACAACTGAATTTGTTGGTGAGCATAAAAAATAAATGTACTGTAATCGGACTGATTATAGTGGAATCTCAAGGAGAGCTTGGAGAGTAGACGTAGATGCGAGGTTGCACCGACCACTATAAAATTCTTGTGTATTTGTGTTGTGCTTTCTCTCGTTTATCTTTCTTGCATTCAATACTTGCTTTGTTTAGTTATAGTTCTTGAATAGCAATTTTCATATCTTATTTCCACTATAGAATTGCATGTACTTTACCAACACTTAAGTTACTCAATTAATTACACATACTTATTTAGATCTCAAATTTGGTTCAATTTTATAAGAACCAAATTTTTCCCCTCTCCCTCTTGGATTATTACCTCTGGGCAACACATGTGCTAGTGGGGTACATGCCCTTTTGCTTCAGCATGCTGGCGGTGGTTGGATGTGTTAGATGTATGTCCTAGAAGTTAATATGGCTGATATATTATAATAAATCTAAAATATAATTTTGTACTTAATATATTGATATGATCAATAAAAAAAAGATAATTTTTTTTCATTCAAATATGATGTGTCCTTGAATCATCTATGAAATTAGTTTCGATACATATTCTCAAAATGTTGAGAATTAGAGATATGTATTTAATTTCTAAAGACTCCCGATCATAAGATCATTATGAGGGTGATGATAGATCTGGATAGACTGGAACACAAATCTCTTTCTTTGGGATAGATGGGTCTCTAATCTACTGTGTAGAGACACAAGATAATAAATACGGATGGTTGTTAGATAATAACTAGTACTGAACGTGACCATACGAGAGATCACTTGAATTTCTATTCAATCGTCAGTGATTATCTTGATACTGTAGTTGTGTGACTGGTCCTTTGACTTAAGATGGTACTGCTACTCGCAGTGAGGCTGCTGGAGTTTGATTGACATATAAACATGGATCTCAATGAACTTTTGTAGTGGATGTTGATGACAGTTGGTCCACTGTAGGAGTGGGGTGCGCGTCAAGATAGGATCTATCGACTTTGATAGAAAGGAGTAGTCCTATGAGATTTGAGAGACTAAGTCCAAGAGTCTGTGGCTACAGTAGAATGATTGATGAAAAAAAATTTTCATAGACATCATAATTGGACTAGAGCTAATCAATCTATCATATGATCGATGTTGAAGTTTGACGATTTATACATGATCTGTCATCTAGTCGGGACTCATGATAGAGGGACTAAATCGCACGTTAACTACACCTAGAGGTTCATCTCAATTCTACTGGATTTCTGCTATATTTGCTAGATGTCACTGGTGAATTATGAGAGCTCACTAGGATTATTCTGGATCGACAATCTTTGCTGAGTTAGAGTGAAATTATTTCGATCCATTGAAAAAAGTTTCAATGATATAATGATAGAGATCATTGTATATCTTACTATCAGATAGAATTGAACCTATGGGGTCACATAACAAAGAGATTAGGCTTGGAATAAAAAATTAAGCTTATGAAGTATCATTTGGGTTTAGAGAAACCCATTGGGTTCATGGTAACCTTGCTAGCATATGGTTAAACCTAATTTCTTTTTTCGTTGGGATTACTTATTTGATAACATAATTCTAACTTAATTATCTGCTAATAATCTACATGAATAAGATTCATGAAACTTTAATTATTGAGTATCTAAGGTTATGGATTACATAAATTAAGAGTGTAAGTCCCTTATGAATCTCCTTGATAGTTATTATGGGGCACCACTTTGATTTGTTCAATTTGGATAGATCCATTAATTAGAGGGCCTTTGGTTTTCATATGAGATATCTCTTGGATGCAAAAGAGGGTGTCTAATTATGGGTGCAAGGGCTCCAATAGTTGGTGCCTAATGGGCTTCCTAATATAAGTTAGATAACTTAGTTAATAAGAATCCTAATGCAAGTAGGACTTATATAATGAAATTGAATAGAATTCAATCCTTATACCTATTTAACGGGACCTCCCCTAAAATTTTTAGAGCATCAAAATCAGCAGCCCCTCACATCCAAAGACTCTCCCCACGCCCTCTCTTCCTCTCCCTTTCTCTTCTCTTGGGTGTTCTATACACCCCTTCCTTGGGATGCACGTCTCAAGGAGTTTCATACCCAAAAGAGTTTGGGTGCCTCTTCCTTACTGGTGTTTAGCATTTGGTAGTTACACATAGCAAGAAAAAACTCTAGAGAAGAGAAGAAGAAGAAAATCAAAAAGAAAGATCAAGTGTTGATCGCGATCCAGGCTTCGTTCAGATTCAGCAGGCTGAATTTTGGAGAATCAAAATTCAGATTATAGAAGGCTGTTTCAGGCTAATCCTGAGTAGATACTCATAGAGATCGAATACTTGTGTGGCTAACAAAGAGCCTCATCTCTTTCAGATCCAATTTTGAAGAAAAAGATTGCGAAACAGGTATGTGTTTTGATCATATTCTGAATTTCAGTATATATCAATTTCAGCATATGAAATAGATCCATGTGGTTTTATATTTTTATGCATACAAAATTTAGATTAAAAGTATTTTAATCTTATTCTTCACTATGGTGTTTAAAAAATAAAAGTTTTAAAATACATATGCATGCACCAAACCCAGAATTTCAACAGTCGTATCAGAGCCATGGATTTTCATATGCTGAATTTTGACATACATATTTTTAAAAAAATTTTAAAATCAATTTTTTTTCTTAATACATGAGATATATGGATAGATCTTCAAATCTAAAATTTGATTTTGAATTTAATTTTAGAACATATAGTTGATATGTTATTGCATACATAGATCTGAATTTTAATTTAGAAAGAGTTCTAGTCTATGTTCATGTGATACATAGATGCATGCATAAAATCTGAAATTTTTCTATGATCTGAATTTTGATGCATATATGTGATATATGATTATATTTTTAGATCATAAATTTATTTTTAATCTGATCCATGATTAGTATATGAGATATATGACATCATGCTAAGATCTGAAATTATGTTTAGATCTAATTTTACATGCATATATATGATATATGTTTGTATGCTAAAATTTAAAAATTATTTTTATATTTTAAAATTTACTTTCATGCAAAGAATTTAGATCTGAAATATGATTTTAGAATCTGAAATTTATGTTGTGCATGAGAGTTTTAGTCATAGAAAAATTAAAAATTAGATCATGTAATAGGATTACATCTAAAATTTTTTATTTGAGTCATATGAATTTAATTTAATTAAGTAATTGATCAAACTGAGTCAAGTGTTGAATTGAGTTAGATTAATTAAGTTAATGATCATACAATTATTATTGATCAAATTGATTGAGTCTCATATGTAGAATTGACTAACCTAAGGACCTAATTTGGCTCGTTGGTTTGAGTCCGATTCGCTTGAGCTAACTGATTCTGATCAATCGACCTATTGATGTCTCAGGTAAGTTAATGAGACATAGTTATTTAATTAATTTCGTTAGCCGATCTGATCAATTCATTGATGTCTAAGGAAGGCAACGGGGGATCCCCACGGTTCTCCACTTATCTGGCCAATTTGGAAGATTGAGTCTTGACTTAGGTTGCTTAGCAATTTAGCTTAGCCCATGCCAGTTAGATCAGTCATATGATGACTGATTAGATGAGATCTAAATCTAAATCTTTTCATAAATATTAAGTCCATAGATCTTCCACCGTTGTAGTTGTGCTGGCATGTTACCGACATTGATTATTCTCGACTGGTCACAGTGGTTCAGTTGCATCTGGAACACGCAACTACTCTATTAGCAAATAGTTACTCTAGGATAAGGATGGGGTTGGGCCCAATAACTGTTAGGTGAAGGACTCAATGACGGCCTTACACCTATTTGTGAATGGTGGGTCGGGCTTAACAAAGAAGTATGGACAATAACTGTAAGGTGAGCCCACATGACATAGAGACCAAGTGGCTGCAATATGCTTAGTAAAGCATCTGGACAAAGTATTGCCTACGCATCGGTGTGCATGTTACCAATAACTGTTAGATGAGATGCATGTCATCGGTGGGACCGCAACCCCACTAGAAATCTTTTATCGCGTTAGGATTTTTATTTCCTTCCAAGAGAGTGGAGAGATCCAAAAAATTAATGAGAGTCATTATTTGCATCTTAAAATCTCTAGAAGTAAATTAAAATATTAAGTATAAAAGTCTAACTTAAATCTTTACTCTTACAGTGAAACCATCATGTCAGCCTCAAACTCTCTAGCTCGCATCTTTGAAACCAATCATTTGACCGATAATAATTACAAAGACTGACTCAAAAATCTCAGGATTGTCCTAACCTTAGAAAAGTTTAGCTATGTTCTCGACCAGAATCCCGTTGTATTATCAAATCGTCCTACTCCTGAGCAGAGAGCTGCTTTTGAGAAGTGGATAGGTGAAGACAGTCGGATCAAGTGTTACGTGCTGGCGTCCATGTTAAACGAGTTGCAAGGCCAGCACGAGCATATGCCCACTGCCCGGGCTATGATCACTCACCTGCAAGAGTTGTATGGTGAGCAAAATCGTACTGTGCACTTCAAAGTATCCAAAAGACTCTTTAATCTGAAGATGCGTGATGGGCAGTCTATCCATGAGCATTGTATGACAGTGATCAAGGACATTGAGGAGCTTGAAAAGCTCGGACTAAAAATACAAAAGAAATTGCAGATAGATCTGATCCTTCAATCTCTTATCAGTTCATATAGTCAATTCATTGTGAATTTTTATGTGAACAAACTTGACTGTACTATCCGAACTTGTCAACATATTAGTCACTATAGAGGGTACCTTGAAGAGTTCAAGGAATACTATTCTCACTGTGGAGTGGACTGCTTCTTTCAAGAGAAAGTCTACTAGAAAGAAGAAGGTTAAATCCGTAAAGAAGCAAAAGAAAGAAAGCAAGCCGAAGAAGGATGGTTCAAAGGTGGCTGAGAAAAAGGGAAAGTGTTTCCACTGTCATGCTGAAGGCTACTGGAGGAGAAACTATCCGAAATACCTGGAGAGCCTGAAGACCAAAAAAGATGATAAACCTTTCGAAGGTATGCTCGTAATTAAATCTAACCTTACGGTTTCTTCTACTTCTAGTTGGATATTGGATTCTGGCTCGAGTGCTCACATATGTACCTCAATGCAGGGTCTGATAGAAAGTATGAGGTTGAGAGAAGGTGACATGATCTTTTCAAGTCGGTAATGGAGCAAAAATTGCTGCAGAGGTCATTAGTACTTACCCTCTCCATTACCATCTGATGTTAGATTAAATTTAAAAGACTGTTATTATATTCCTGTAGCTAGTCGAAATTTAATTTTCATGTCTGTGCTAGCACAGGAAAGTTTTGATATTAGTTTCAATAAAGATTTTTGTTTCATTTATTTACAAAATAAATTGGTTGCACGAGGTCTTTTAATTAACAATCTTTATCACTTGCATATTGATGCGAATGTGAACCTAAACGAGTAAATAGTGAGTGCCGTAGGAGACCCAGAGATGAGATTAACCAGAAGTACTTGTGGAACCATAGACTATGTCATATTAGAGAGGACATGATAAACAGACTGAAAAAGGATGGGATTCTTGACTCTCTTAACCCAAAGCCGTATCCAGCTTGCAAATCCTGCCTTCGAGAAAAGATGGCTAAGTTGCCCTTTGTAGGATATGGAGAAAGGGTCATAGAGCTACTTGCCATGGTACACACCGACGTGTGTGGACTATTTGATGTGCAGATCAGGGATGGTTATACCTACTTCATTACCTTTATCAATGATTTGTTTAGGTATGGATATATGTATCTAATGAAACATAAGTCTGATTCCTTTAAAATGTTTAAAAAATTCAAACATGAAGTAGAAAAGCAGACAGATAAATCCATTAAGATTTTTCGATCTGATCGAGGAGGTGAATACCTTAGTTAAAAATTTTTGAGATATCTTAAGGACAATGGCATAGTCTCTTAATAGACTCCTCCTAAAATACCTCAGCTCAACAGGATATCCGAAAGGAGGAACAGGACCCTATTGAATATGGTCAGGTCCATGATGAGCTTCACTGATCTACCCTTATTTTTTTGGAGACATGCCTTGTTAACTACCATTCACTTGTTGAATAGGGTTCCTTCAAAGTCTGTTCCTATCACATCGTATGAGATATGATTCGGTAAGAAGTTGAGTCTGGGTTATCTTAAGACTTGGAGATGTTCTGTCTATGTCAAGAGACAGATGGTGAAAGAATTGGAGGATAGATCTATTATAGCTCGCTTTATAGGGTACCCAAAAGAATCCATGGGATACTACTTCTACTTTCTATAAGACCACAATGTGATTGTGAGTCGAAATACCGTGTTTCCAAAAAAATAGTTTATCCATGATAGCGGCAGTGGGAGGTTAGTGAAACTCGAAGAGATCTCTGAAGAGTCTAGAGCTATAGATCCTCAGAAACCCGTAGTCCATGAGCCAGTAGTTGATGTTCCTTTGCCACCTTATAGATCTAGCAGGGTCTTCCAACCTTCTGAAAGGTATATGGGTATGCTTACGAAGAAAGTAAAAGAAATGTTCCATATGGGAGATAGGGGTCATGGTGATGGTCCCAATACTTTTGATGAGACAATGTTTGACATCGATTTTGAAAAATCGTTAGATGTTATGAAGTCAGAAATTAACTCGATGTACTTGAACCAAGTCTGGACTTTAGTAGATCTACATGAAGGTATTGTACCTATTGGATGTAAATGGATCTACAAAAAGAAGATAAGTGCCGATGGTAAGGTAGAGACCTATAAAGCTAGGTTTGTGGTTAAAGGTTATAGTCAGTGTGAGGGTATTGACTATCAGAAAACTATTTCGTCCGTAGCCATGCTGAAATCCATCCGTACTTTGCTTGCTGCTGCAGCAGCTTACTATGATTATGAAATTTGGCAGATGGATGTGAAAACTATCTTCTTAAATGGATATCTTGAGGAAGATATTTATATGGAGCAGCCTATGGGTTTCACATCTAGTGATGGTGATCACAGAGTCTGCAAGCTGCAAAAGTCTATACACGGATTAAAGCAGACTTCTCAGAGTTGGAACCATCATTTTGATGAGACAATCAAATCGTTTGATTTTATCAAAAATGAAGAGAAACTTTGTGTATACAAGAGAGTCAGTGGGAGTACAATCACCTTCCTTGTACTGTATGTGGATGATATTCTCCTCATTAGGAATGATATTCCCATGCTGACCATAGTCAAAAGATGGTTGTCCAAGGAATTCTCCATGAAAGACCTAAAGGAAGCATCCTATATTCTCAGAATAAAGGTCTATAGGGATAGATCTAAACGGATGCTTGGCTTGTTATAAAAGCTGTACATAGAGAAGGTGCTGAAGAGGTTCATCATGAAAAATTTCAAGAGAGGTCATTTATCTCTTAGGCATGGTATTCATCTCTCCAAGATGATATGTCCGATCACATCTGAGGAGGTGCAGTGCATGAGTAGGATTCCTTACGCCTCGACTATAGGAAGCCTCATGTACGCCATACTATGTACTTGACCTGATATTGTCCTTGCTGTGAGTGTCACGAGTAGGTATCAGTCAAATCTAGATGAGGAGCACTGGATAGCTGTGAAGAACATTCTTAAGTACTTAAGAAGGACTAAGGATCTATTCTTGATCTTTGGAGGTAATTCTGAGTTGCGATTCGAGAGTGTATTCTTGTTCGATTTATTAGAAGGATTCTGAGTAATCGATCAATGGAGGTTGAGTGTGTTATAGATGTGTAGGATGAATTTTGATTTTAATGTTAATTGTAGAACTAGATGTCATATCATGATACAGTACTGCAAAAACAATGGCACTATAGCCCTTCTAAGGAGCTAAGGTCTCATCAAAAGTCCAAACACATAAAGTACTGATATACGCATCTACCTTATATTGAAGTACAAAGAGTAGACTCTACGAATAACGTGACAGACCTACTGACTAAGCAGTTGAGCCAACCGAAAATGAAAATCCACTTTGAAAAGATGGGACTTAGTTTTATGGCCAATTGGCTTTAGTCCAAGTGGGAGATTGTTAAATGTATGTCCTAAAAGTCAATATGGCTGATACATTGTAATAAATCTAGGACATAATTTTATACTTAATATATTGATATGATCAATAAAAGAGTAATTTTTTTTTCATTCAAGTGTGATGTGTCTTTGAATCATCCATGAAATTAATTTCGATACATATTCTCAAAGTGTTGAGAATTAGAGTTATGTATTTAATTCCTAAAAGCTTCCGATCATAGGATCATCACGAGGGCGATGATAGATCCGGATAGACTGGCACACAAATCACTTCCTTCAGGATAGATGTGTCTCTAATCTACTGTGTAGAGATACAGGACGATAAATGCGGATGGTTGTTAGAGAACAATTAGCACTGAGCGTGACCATACGAGAGATCATTTGAATTTCTATTCAATCGTTAGTGATTGTCTCGATGTTGTAGTTGTGTGACTGATCTTTTGACTTGAGATGGTACTCCTCACAGTGAGGCTGCTGGAGTTTGATTGATACATAAACATGGATCTCAATGAGCCCTTATAGTGGATGTTGGCGATAGTTGGTCCACTGTAGGAGTGGGGTGCGTGTCAAGATAGGATTTATCGACTTTGATAGAGAGAAGTAGTTCTATGAGATTTGAGAGGCTAAGTCCAAGAGTCTGTGGTCACAGTAGAGTTATTGATGGAAAAGAGTTTTCATAGACATCATAATTGGACTTGAGCTAATCAGTCTATCATATGACTGATGTTGAGGTTTGACGATTTATCCATGACCTGCCATCTAGTCGGAACTCATGATAGAGGGACTAAATCACACGTTAACTACACCTAGAGGTTCATTTCAGTTCTACTAGATTATCACTACATAATGTAGGTGTCACTGGTGGATTGTGAGGATTGCTCTGGATCGACAATCCTTGCTGAGTTAGAGTGAAATTATTCCGACCCATTGAAAAGAGTTTCAATAATATAATGATAGATATCATTGTATATCTCACTACCAGATAGAATTGAATCTATGGGATCACACAACAAAGGGATTAGGCCTAGAATAAGAAATTGAGCTTTTGAAGTGTCAATTGGATTTAGAGAAATCTATTGGGTTCATTGTAACCTTGCTAGCACATAGTTGGACCCAATTTCTCTTTTCGTTGGGATTACTTATTTGATAAGATAATTCTAACTTAATTATCTGCTAATAACCTATATGAATGAGATTCATAAGACTCCAATTATTGGGTGTCTAAGGTTATGGATCACATAAATTAAGGGTGCAAGTCCCTTATGAATCTCCTTGATAGTTATTATGGAGCGTCACTTTGATTTGATCAATTTGGGTGTGTCCATTAATTAGAGGATCTTTGATTTTCATATAGAGTATCTCTTGGGTGCAAAAAGGATATCTAATTATGGGTGCAAGGGCTCCAATAGTTGGCGCCTAATGGGCTTCTTAATATAAGTTGGATAACTTAAGTTAATAAGAATCCTAATGCAAGTAGGACTTGTATTATGAGATTAAATAGGATTCAATTCTTATGTCTATTTAAAGGGACCTCTCCTAAGATCCCTAGAGCATCAAAATCAGGAGTCCCTCACACCCAAAAGCTCTCCCCACGCCCTCTCTTCCTCTCCCTTTCTCTTCTCTTGGGTGTTCTATACACCCTTTCCTTGGGACGTGCGTCCTAAGGATTTTTATGCCCAAAAGAGTTTGGGTGCCTCTTTCTTATTGATTTCTAGCATCTGGTGGTAGCATATAGCAAAGAGAAACTCTAGAGAAGAGGAGAAGAAAAAGATCAAGGAGAAAAATCAAGTGTTGATCACGATCCAGACTTCGTTCAAATTCAGTAGGCTGAATTTTGGAGAATCAAAATTCAGATTATAGAGGACTGTTCCAGACTGATCCCGAATGGATACTCGTAGAGACCGGATATTTATACAGCTAACAAAGAGCCTCATCTCTTCTAGATCTAGTTTTGAAAAAAGAGATTGCGAAACAGGTATGTGATTTGATCACAATTTAAATTTCAGCATATATTAATTTCAGCATATGAAATAGATCCATGTGGTTTTATGTTTTTATGCATACAAAATTCAGATTAAAAGTATTTTAATCTTATTCTCTGCTGCAGTATTTAGAAAATAAAAGTTTTAAAACACATATGTATGCACCAAATCCAGAATTCCAACAACTGGATTGATTGTGAGCTCGGAAAACAATCGGTGTAAGAGTTTGGTTGGTAATCCTAGAAAATTAATTAGATTTGTTTATGAGCCTGAAAAACAAATGTATTGTAATCGGGTTGATTATAGTAGAATTTTCAAGGAGAGCTTGGTAAGTAGACGTAGGTGCGGAGTTGCACCGATCATTATAAAATTCTTGTGTATTTGTGTTCTGCTTTCTCTCGTTTATCTTTTTTACATTCAATACTTGCTTTGTTTAGTTATAGTTCTTGAATAGCAATTTTCGTACCTTATTTTCACTGTTAAATTGCATGCACTTTACCAACACTTAAGTTACTCAATTAATTACATATATTTATTTAGATCTCAAATTTGGTTCAATTTTATAAGAACCAAATTTACTCCCCTCCTCCTCTTGGGTTGTTATCTCTCGGCGACACATGTGCTAGTGGGGTACGTGCCCTTTTGCTTCAGCATGCTGGTGGCGGTTGGATGTTGGTCTTTGGGTGCATGATATCTGCTAAGCCTGATAACTCTCTCCTTCACGATGAAACCATATTACCATCCCTCCAAATAAAGTTGAAGTCGAACCAGTCAGTCGCAATGAAAGATTGTTTCAGAATATAGTGCAGTAGTCCCCTGTCCAACTAGTGAGGAGAGTTAAAGCCTATTTCCCTATTTACAATTCAGCCGTTGCTCACTTAAAATCTTTACTTCCGTCAGGCGTTGGGGTGATCCGAATTTCCTCGATGTGCACAGCTCTTCTGCTTCTTTGGTCTCTTGGTCACGTCCCCTTCATGAAAGTATTAAGATAAAGAGTAAAATATCCAGACCCTCTTGAGGTTTGAGATAATTACATAATCCCACCTAATATTTTAAAAATATATAATATAAAAATTTAAAATTTAAAAAATAAAAAAAATCAATAAAAAATATAAAATATTTTAAGAGTCAAATAGATTAGATAGTGATCGATGATGCCCGTAAGTCCATTAATTTATTTGACAGAAATATATTGATGGAGAATTATGTAATATATATTTTCAAAATATTGAGTGAAAATCTGTAATTACTTCAAATCTTGAGAGAGATTATTATAATTTATTTTAAGATAAATTTTGATGCAACAGTGTGAACCAATAAGATGGCAAGGGGATATGTGATACGTGATTACACACAGAGAGGCAAATGCTGTAGCGGATTTTGTGGCAAAATATGCATTGGATACGCTCTTGGCCAGCGAGTGACGTAATCCATGGTGACTTGAGCTCAATTTTGCAGGTGGACAGCTCGGGCAAGATTCACAGGATGAACAAGGATTTTTTTAAAATATTATTTTTTAAATATTTTATTTGAAAAATGCCGTTCTTTCAAACTTATTTTCAAGATTACCGTTCTATACATGCTCCGCATGAAATCATGAATTCAACCCACATTTCATAGCCAACTCGACAGGTGATGTGGCATCAGTAAAATCCTGGGTTGAAGCTACAATTTTAAGAAATCGTGGGTTCAAACTACGGTCTCATATGCTCCAAAAAAAAATCCTATGGGAAGGGTGGTGCAAGCCTTTTTTTTTTTTGGAAATCATAGAAAGAGAGAGAGAGAGAGGGGTGCTGGTGGCCGACAGGTGGTGCGGGTGGCTAGTGGGCAGCACAGGGGCTGTGGGGAATGGAGGTGGCTACGGGTGGGTGAGGGCGGCGATGGAACCGGCTGCGGAGGACATTGGGTACATCAATGGCCAGGGGACAACATGGGTGGCCAACGGGCGGTGCGGGGAGGGAAGCACGGCCAAGGGGTGGTGTCGGGAGGGCAACGCGGCTGGAGGGCCAAGAGGCGGTGACAGAGGTGCGATGGGTGGAGGGCCGTGGGAGGAGGAGAGCGCGGAGCAGTGATAGGCAGTGCGATCGAGGGAGGGGAGGCGTGGAGGAGCGACGGTGGCGCCGCGTGGGGGTGGGGAGGGAGGAGAGCCGCAGAGGGGTGGCGCCACGCGATGGGGAGGGAGGGGAGCCGCAAAGGGGCGGTGGTGGCGCCGCATGGGGGCGGGGGCCGACAGAGGGAGGTCGGCTGAGGGGTTGGGAGGAAGGGAAAGAAGAAACAAGGAGAAAAAAAGAAAAATAAAAAAAATAAATATAAATTAAAATAATTTTGAAAAAAATATTTCAAAAATAAATTTTTTAAAAATATTTTTTAAAATTTAGTTCTTAAAATTAATAATTTATTATTATTTTAAAAATCTATTTTGAAATAAAAGAGAAGGAAGAAAAAATAGATATAAATAATTTATTTATTTTTTACCAATAAATAGATTTTTAAAATAATAATAAAATATAAAATAAATAAATATAAATAATTTATTTATCAAAAATAATATAAAATAAAAAAATAGATTTTTTTAATTATTTATTATTATTATCATTTATTTTTAATACTTATTATTATTTATTAATTTTCATTTCTTCTCATTCCCCCGTTGGGGGGTATGGAAAAGTGGTGACTGGGCAGAGGAGCTGCAGGTCGTGCTAGAGGGAGGGTTGTGGGTGTTCGATATAGAGTCACGAAAGTTTAAAATAGATTTTTAAAATAATAGTAAAATATTAGTTTCAAAAAATAATTTTATAAAATAATTTTTAAAATTATTTTTTAAATAATATTTTATCATTATTTTAAAATTTTAATTATTTTCATTATAAAAATTATTATATTTTTAAATATTTTATTTTATTTTATTATTTTAATTTTTTATTTATTTTAATTTTTTATTTATTTCTTATTTTTAAATATTTTTAAAAGTAATATTTATTTTAAAATAATAGTTTATTATTATTTTAATTATTTTCTAATACTTATTATTATTTTTATTATTTTGAAAAGAATATTTTTTAAATATAAAATATAAATAATTTTGAATAAATATTTTAAAATTTATTTTTAAAAATAAATATTTTTTTAAAATTAATGATTTATTATAGTTGATTGTTGAGAAAATTATTCTTTAGAAAATAATAAAAATTAATATATTACTATTATTTTTTAAAAATAATATTTTATGTGTGGCCTATCATTCTTACATCACCAAGGTGCAATGGGCTGAGTTTTAAACATGAAAGCAGTATCAAACTAGCAAACTCTAATGATGTTAGTATTGAATCTTAATAGTTGAATTTTGAGCATTAAAAGAAGTTTTACTACTTGTTGTATCACTGTGTTGGCACCATTATTTTATTTTTAAATATTTTTTAAAATTTTTACAAGCATTTTTTATTTTTCAAAGAAATAAAAATAAAAAATATAAATAAACATAATAAATAAATAAATAAAATATTCAAAAAATATTTAAAAATATTTTTTATAATGAAAAATAGATATTTAAAATATATTTTAAAATTAAAAAAATATTTTTAAAAATATTTCAAAATAATTTTTTAAATTATTTTTTTAAAATTATTTTTCTCAACATAATATTTTTTAAAATTTTTTAAAAAAAAAATAATATTTCATCATTATTTTAATAACCTAATTATTTTTTTAAAAAATAATTTTTATATATTTTTTAATATTTTATTTTATTTAACTTTTGATCTATTTATCATTTTATTTTATATGTATTATTATTTCAAAAATCTTTTTTTGGTAAAAAATAAATAAATTATTTTTTAAATAAATTATTTATATCTATTTTTCTTCCTTCTCTTTTATTTCGAAATTGATTTTTAAAATAATAATAAATTATTATTTTAAAAAACTAATTTTTAAAAAATATTTTTTAAAAAATAATTTTTGAAATATTTTTTTTTCAAAATTATTTATAATTTATATTTATCTTTTCTTTACTTTTTTTTTTTCCTTCATTTCTCTCTTTCCTTCCTCCTAACCCCTTGGCTGACCTCCCTCTACCGACGGCCGACCCGTGCAGCGCCACCACCTCCCCTCCATAACTCCCCTTCTTCCCCACCCCTGCGTGGCGCCACTGCCGCTCCTCCGCACTTCCCCTCCCTCGATCGTGCTGCCCGCTGCTGCTGCTCCACGCTCTCCTCCCCCCACAGCCCCCCATCCATTGCACCTCGAACATCACCCCCTAGCCCCCGCGACCATGTTCCCCTCCCGGCACCATCCTCCACTGCACTTCTCTCCTTTCTCTCTTTTTTTTTTTTATGATTTAAAAAGAAAAAAAAACGCTTGCACCACCCTTTCCACGGATTTTTTTTTTCTTTTTGATGCGCATGAGATCGTGGCTTAAACCCATAATTTCTTGAAATCGTGGCTTCAAATCGTGATTTTATTGATGCCACATCCCCTGTCTGTTCACCTGGGGTATATACGGAACGGTAATCTCGAAAATAAGTTTGAAAAGAAGGTATTTTTGGAATAAAATATTTAAAAACGTGGGCCATATACGGAACGGTAATCTTGAAAATATGTTTGAAAAGAAGGTATTTTTGGAATAAAATATTTAAAAAATAATATTTTAAAAAAAATCCGAGGAACAAGCATACAAGGCAGGCGGATTGATTGATTTGTTCACAAAAGAAAAAAAAAAAGGGGGGGGGGGGGGGGGGGGGGGGTGGCGTGGGGGGCGTGGGGGGGGTGCGGGGGAGGGGGGACAGGAACTGGTGGACAGGATTGCGTTGTCTTCTGTTTGGTGAACAGGAACTGGCGTGATTTGTTTGTGACCTGATGATAGACCTTTGAATATCCCAGATATTGATGGGATCAACGTGCTGTGCGTGGCTCAATTTAAGTCAAGATGCGGACAAAAAGAATCTGCTTTACTTTAACGTGCCATGTGGATGGGAGATAGACATTTTGGCCTAGTTTTGTTGTAACCACAATTAAGCGAAAATAGAGAAATAGATCGAAATGCTCGAGTCCATCTATGAAGTTTTGTGACATGTGACGTGTCGCAGTGCATGAATGTTTGTAAATTTTTAAATAAATTATATTTTTAATTTCTGAACTATATCATATTTTTTTAAATAATTTTTAAACTATAAAATCATAATTTTTGACTCTTGATTTTTTTGAATCATCTTAATATTGTCCTTCGATCGATTTCTGACGACTTTCTCTCATCAATTTAATTGTTTCGCACTGAATCGATGCTTACGTGGACAATCAAGCTGACATGGATAATCCAGCTCGGTTGGCATTTCGTACGAATCGTAAAGCATCCAAAAAAAATGAAGAAGAGTCTTCTCCTTCCTCCCGATCGATTCTTAAATGGAAGTAGAATCCATTCCGATCGGCCGATCGGTGGCCGATAGCAACTAAGGCTGTGACGGTGCAGCCCGAAGAATCTAAACCGACATCAGCAGTGACCATCAGTGCCAGAAAAAGCTAAAAGAAAAGGGCTAAACACAAAATAGGAGAGACTCTTATCTCGATTTTTCAGTGAAGCAGGATGTCGGGGGTCGTGCTCACAGGCAAGGGAAGGAAGGAGAGGAAGAGGATCCGAGACTTACCTCAAGCTCCGATGACGGCTGCAGTGAGAAATTGAGGCGGACACGGTGAAAAGCTTTTGTGAAAAATCCGACAATAGCCACCGATCAAGTTTCGATTATTTGACGGGGAAGAGAGGGAAGGGGGTGGGGATGCGGCACGAACATGTGGGGAGGGGGTGGGGCACAAGCGCCGATTGGGGAGGAGGGCCACGGGGGTTGGGTGGCTACAGTGGAGAGGGATGGTATGGGGGCATGGGGGCTGGGTGGCTATGACGGAGAGGGACGGTAGAGGGGGCGTGGGGGCTGAGAGGTTATGGTAGAGAGGGACGGTGGGGCTGAGGGGCTACAGCGGAAAGGGACAGTATGGGGGTATGGAGGTTGGGGGGCTAAGACGGAGAGGGACGGCAAGGGGGGCGTGGGAGGCTACGGCAGAGAGGGATGGCTGGGGGGCTACGGCGGAGAGGGGCGGCCAGGGGGGCGTGGGGCAGCATGAGCACGGGGTGGGGGGTGGTCGGGGGATCTGCGGTGGAGAAAGGTGGCAGCGTGGTTGCGGGAGGGAAGGGGGGTCATGAGGGAGAGAGGGAGAGATTGTAGAAAAAATATTATAAAATTTTTTATTCCAAATCACCTCTGGTAACTGCCACGTAAGCATCGATGACTGTCACGTATGATTTTCGATACGAGAAAGGCACCGAAAATGGATGAAAGGCAATATTAAAATGGTTTAGAAAGTTCAGAAATTAAAATTTAGATTTTTATAATTTAAAGATCATTTAAAAAAAATTGATATAATTTAAAGATCAACGATATAATTTACCCAAAGTTTTTCTACGAGGAGATGAAAACTTTTCATTCAAATGTTACTTTCTGCCATCCAAAACGGTGTCTCAAATTCCTTAAAAGGATTTCTTCATAATTAAAAAGTACCGGACTTTGTTTTTTGTTTTTTTGGTAAAAAAAGTGCCGGACTTTAAGTTGCTAAATAATGGCATGCTTCCAAAATCTTCTAATTAAAGAAAAAAAGCTGTAGCCATATGTCTAAACGAACTCGGTGCAGTTCATGGGGTCATACATGAACACGGTAGGTCGCGTTTTAGAACACCAATAAGCTCCTATCACGCCCCAAGGAGGCCATTTTTTTGAGGTTTGGTCCCAAAGCATTTTCTAGATATGGATAGAGTTAAACCTTCTTTTATATCCTGTTTTACAAATATAAATTCAGTTTGATAGCCTGATTATGTAAGATTTAAAGATATAAACTACTAACTAGTGCGGGATGTTAATTGTGACTTTTAGTTGTGATGTTTCTCGAGAACGAATCCTAAACGTTTGAAACTCCGATCTCTTATTATTTTTGTTAATTTCGAATAGTGGACATGCATGTTTCTTCTCTTATAGCGAATGGTTAGTTAAAATTATAGCCTCCTCATAATATAATAGTGTTGAAGTTGTGTTTATGGGAGTGGTTTACAAATTGAACGTAATATCAGGATGATTTAACAAATATAATTTTTTGACATAAAGAGAGTGAAAAAAAAAAAAAAATAATAGGTTGGGCTAGCAACACCTTTTACTCCAAATAAGTATTAAGAGTTTTGTTGGGTATAAAATACCCACAGCCAAAATCCTCAGCGGAATCGACTACGAACAGGACAGCTCCGCCCGGACTCCTACGGGAGCCGGGCTCCGCCGCCGACATCGACTACAGGACAGCTCCGCCCGGACTCCTACGGGAGCTGGGCTCCACCGCCGACATCGACTACAGGACAGCTCCGCCCGGGCTCCTACGGGAGCCGGGCTCCGCCGCCGACATCGACTACAGGACAGCTCCGCCCGGACTCCTACAAGAGCCGGGCTCCGCCGCCGACATCGACTACAAGACAGCTCCGCCCGGACTCCTACGGGAGCCGGGCTCCGCCGCCGACATCGACTATAGGACAGCTCCGCCCAGACTCCTACAGGAGCCGGGCTCCACCGCCGACATCGACTACAGGACAGCTCCGCCCGGACTCCTACGGGAGCCGGGCTCCGCCGCCGACATCGACTACAGGACAGCTCCGCCCGGGCTCCTACGGGAGCCGGGCTCCGCCGCCGACATCGACTACAGGACAGCTCCGCCCGGGCTCCTACGGGAGCCGGGCTCCGCCGCCGACATCGACTACAGGACAGCTCCGCCCGGACTCCTACGGGAGCGAGCCGGGCTCCGCCGCCGACATCGACTACATGACAGCTCCGCCCGGACTCCTACGGGAGCCGGGCTCCACCGCCGACATCGACTACAGGACAGTTTCGCCCGGACTCCTACGGGAGCCGGGCTCCGCCGCCGACATCGACTACAGGACAGCTCCGCCCGGGCTCCTACGGGAGCCGGGCTCCGCCGCCGACATCGACTACAGGACAGCTCCGCCCGGACTCCTACGGGAGCCGGGCTCCGTCCTCAGCGTCGACCGCTGGTAAGTCTCGTCCGGACTCCTACGGGAGCCAGACTTCGCCTTTGACTTTAATTGCAGGAAGACTCCGCCCGGACTCCTATGGGAGTCGGACTTTGTCCTCAGCTCCAACAGCTGCCAGTAGCCTCCGTCCGGACTCCTACAGGAGCCGGACTCTGCCAACAACGTCAACTGCAAGCGGACTCCTACGGGAGCCGGACCTCTCCTTCGACTCTAATCACAGGAGGACTTCGTCCGGGCTCCTACGAGAGCCGGACTCCGTCCTCAACTTCAACGGCTACAGACAGACTATGTCCGGACTCCGTCCGGACCCCCACGGGAGCCGGGCTCCACCCACGACCCCAATCGCAAGGAGGACTCCGCCCGGATCCATACAAGGGCCGAACTCCAACCGCTGCCGAGCTTCAGCTGGCAGATCTGCACTCTCAGGCCACAATCACGGCCACGATCCTGCTCCACTTCCTGCGGCGAACTCCGCGCAGCTCCATCACTCCCTGACAGGCCGCAGTAACGGTCGCAACACTGCTCCACTCTCTGCGGCGGATCCCGCACCCACGCGGCTCCATTACTGCCTGACAGGCCACGATAAACGGCCGCGATCCTGCTCCACCTCCTGCAGCAGATATCGCACGATTCTCCCATCCGCTGGCAAGATGCCGCAGCATCTGCATCCCACTTCCCACGGCAGATTCCACGTGGCACGCCCCAGTGATGGCCATGGCTCCACTCCACTACTCTTCGCAGTAGATTCCTCCTGACTAAGGGCGGCCCACTACCTGGTGGTTACAAACGTCGCCATCAATCCGTTACCTCCCCCGCCTATAAAAGGGGGACCCAGATACGTTATTCTCTAAGCTCATTTTCTTATCTCAAAACTCTGCTAAATTCTCCGTTCGAGCACTCCATTCTTGTTGAGGCAGAGAACTGACTTGAGCGTCGGAGGGTTTTACCGGAGCAACCCCACCTCCGGTTTAGACTTTCTTTGCAGGTCCCGACGGCGATCGCGGCTTCTCCAACTCCAGGTTCTTCGGCGCAGGCAGATTTTTGCACCAACAAGTTTAAAATTTTTAAAAGAGGTTGGGAGTAATGATAACCCAAAAGGAAGCATTTTTAGGGAAAGAAGGGTAGAAGTGGTGACAAATTGCAATGTGGAGGGTAGTGCTATTTTGGATTTGCAGCAAATCAGGGGCAGAATAAGCGACTGACGGAGACAAATAAAGTAGAGTAATCATAAAATAAAAAAAATAAAAAAATGATAATAATAAAAAAAACCCATAGCACTCTATCAACTAGCTAGTTATCATCTATATTTTTCCTCACCAGCAAAAAATGAAAAAGAAAAAGAAAAGAAAGGTAATTAAAATAAAAAATAACAAGACATTAAATGTTGGAGAAACAACTTTAACTTCTCTATAACTAAAACCTATTCTCCAGACCAACTCTGCTAGAAAAATGGGAGAGAAATAAAGGGTAGTGGCAAGGGTAATGGAATGGAAGAGCTCCGCACAAGTTTCTCTTGATAAAGATGGAGTCAGCTCACTGTAGATGGGTGGAGAGGAAGAGGATGTTGTGTCGGATAACGGAATGAGAGAGCCATATCAGTTAGCCGTATAGGATTTGGCATAAATCCAACATAACACTACCCTCAAAAGGTGCAAATAGTGCACCTTAGAGGATCTGAACCGCAAACTTAATTAGAGTAATTGTGAGGTATTGTCCTCGAGCAGCATAATTCTAACATCTGAGCCAATGACATACAGGTCTGAGAACTCACACTTCCTATTCTATTTTTAAATCTCAACACAATTGATTACCCCAAAAAAAAATAAATCTTAACACAATTAAGATTGCGACTGCCAAATGATAGTCTTCACATTATCATCGTGCTTGAAATAGCTCAAACTTCACCAATCAAGTTTTGTTTAATTTAGGCATTGTTGGGGTGCATCTTCGTCACTTAACCAACTGGACCTCTTTCTCGATCCTCAACCGACTAAGCTACTGACTCGACTCGGATCAGCGAGTCTTCTTTCGACTAGCTCTCCATCGACTAGAATCGACGTCCCCCAAATGCCTGAGGGTGGCCGACTCGACCATATCGGTATCGAGCCGACTTGGCCCGACACCGTCTACAAAGAAACCTGACATTCGACGCATAACCGATTACTTCCTCAGCATCCTACCGACAATGATGACTTAGTCGTGCCATCCTTCGGGCTCAATCGGCCAATGTTCTGACACAGATGTGGTATTCCGACATCAGGTGCAGCTACCACGCCATCCCATCAGGCCACATCAAGTCACGTCACCCAGAAGTCATACCTTGGATAGTTGGCAGTGCGCCATAATGGGAGAATACGACTTCATTAATTATGCCACACGCACGGCAGAGATCGCCGCCATGGTCATCTGCATGTCGAATGAAAGGCACGCCCACCGTCTGACACTCGGCATGGCTCCGTACGATGGGACACAGCCGATATGACTGCCCATCCTTTCACCCTCCTATAAATAGAGGTAAGTAGGGACCCTCCAGATAAGTGAGCCTAAAAACACAGAGCCAAAACTCTGTCTCTTAAACTCCTCTATCTGTTGAGTCTGAAACTGATTTGAGCATCGGAGGGTCTTCGTCGGAATAACTTCCGGTCATAATTTTTTTTGCAGATCTTGCCGCCACCTTCGGATGTCATTGGCTGCTCTCTCCGCCTGACCTCTGCTGATCCGACCGTCGGTCAGTTTTTTATTCAACAGATCTTAGGCTCACACTCTCATCTATGACCCTCTCTCTCTCTCTCAACTATGCCCTACCTCCGATGAGCAGATTTTTTTTTTTCGGCCACTCGCCGCATAATACTCAGATGTGGCTACTCTGTTGAAGATAACCGGCAACAGGCATAATGGAGAGATATAAGCGAGCACAAAAATTGAGTCCATGCACGCAGACATGCCTAACTCTTCGTTGGCAGTCTCTCCAACATCCTCTCACCACCATCATCCAATGGGTCACCCCTGGACGATACTTCTGTTTTATCATTTAATTTTATCAAAGATCATAATGTTCTTATATATAGCTTCAACTAGATATCTACATAAAAGAAGCTTTTTTTTTTTTTTGGTAAATATATAAAAGAAGCTTTGAATCTAGAGGTCTGTTCCACTGCATTTTAAATATATCTTCTCATCATGTTTCAAGCATGAAGACATACGTAAACTTTATGTATATGTTGAAACACAAAGTGACATGCCATCTGTCGGATGCTTGCAAGAATATATATATATATATTTCATCCACTTTTGTTGTTATAGAAATAGGAAAGATTTATACAAGATAAATTATTCATTTTCATTCTCGCAAATGCACTGTCCAAAGGCTCAAGGCTTAATTTCCTCCAAAAAAACAAGCAGGGAACGGCCAAATTCGCTTCTTCCTCACTTAGCCATGTTTATCTACTCGGTTCTTTGTTTTGGCCAAAAACAATTGCATTCCTCTTCTCCATGACATACCCAATCCATTCTATCCACTTACCACCATTGAAGCCAAACAAACCCAAGTAATGACCACCCTTCTTCTGTCCACGCTCTCCCTCCTAGACTGAGAAGTGGAAGGAATTCCGAACCCTGCCGTTTCATGTCATGAGAAAGGCACCCACCACACTGCAAATCCAGTAGCAACTTATGCTGATAACCTCAATCCAGTGCCAGTAGCCCACCAATTTATCCCAAAATCCAAAACAGTGCATCCAAACCCATGGGTCTGAGTATGCGTCTTAAATCAAAACTCATTGCATCACAGTTTTGATCAACTGCCATCGCATAAAACGCGGACAAACTCCATCATTTTTGTTCAAGAATCTCTGATTTTAAAACCGAGGGGGAGATTTGATTTCGTGATTTGGGTCGGGTTGGTGCCCGGTGGACCTAGATCTGATCCAACACGACCCACATTTGATCACTAAAAGATAATGTGTAATAATTAAAGGAGAAAAGAGTATTTATGCTGCTAATTATCTTGAGAAAGTTATAGTGAAACCCTGTCAATTTTTGAGATTCTTTTAAAGATCCTTTCAACTTTGACGTTTTCGGCCTATGCTTGGGTTAATATCACCGGACAGTTGCACCTATTAACCAACTTGCCAATGTTCTCATACAAGTTATTTTTCTATATATAAACTTTATTCATAAAATGAAGAAAAAATTTTACCCACATAAAAAATGGATAAGTTATTTTTCTATCAAACAAAAAAATAAACTTTTATTTTATTTCAAAAATATCCTTAACCCTATAATATAATACAATACAATATAATACAACACAATTTAATATATAGTTTTTATCATATAATAATATGTTATTATTATAATATCATATATTATTATAACAATGTATTATATTATTAATATAATATATTATATTATAACATCATGTAATCTAGTATAATATTATTATATTATATTATATTATTATTCCAATGTAATAAATGCTCATTTTATTATAATATATAAAATATAATGCATTATTATAATAAATTATTATTATAATATATCATATCATATTATATTATATATTATAATATTTTAATATAATATCTAATATTTTTATTATAATATATTCTGATTATGTTCTATTATTTTATTATAAATATAATATATGATAATATAATATAATATATAATAATATTTATATAATAATAGATATTATAAAAAATATGGATAAATCTTAGCAACTTACCTAGAAAAGTAGTAATATAAAACATATAAATAATAGATTTTGAAGCCATTTTTTGATGCATAAAAGAATATATAATATATTATATAGATAAATTATTTTTCTATCTGAACGTTGATTGAAAAATGCTTATTCAAAAAAATATAAATTTTTGAGTAAATCTTTTATTCTCCAATAAACTGGCCTTTAAAAGTTTTCTTTAAAAAGAATGGGAAGGAGTGATTTACCCAAAAAATCAACAAAGACCGTGAAGGCATACTCCCTATTAGTGGAAATAGCACCTAAAACTTGTTATGCTATAACAAATTTTTGAAAAATTAGATTAATAAATAAATTCATTTGGATTGATGCATGTGATTAACTTTGCCTTCAAACGTGACTCGCCCTGCACGTGTGGATCTATAGTTACTCATCCCCAATCTACAATAATCCAACTCAACCTAATCTTCCTCTAATGAGCACAATCATTGAGAAACTAGATCCAAAGAGAAATATAACGGAGAAAAAGAATGTAGAGAAAACAAAACGAGAGAAGCATTTTTGTGTTGTGTTCTAGGCCCTAAATCCAAATCTATTTATATACTTTATTTAGCTGACTGAGCTGTTTTGAAAAGAGACATGGTAACAAGCGTATGCATTATGCGTTGGGCATGGCATGCTACACTGAGTTGAGCACACAAAAGTGGTGAGTAGCTAAACTTCCATGACTTGGGCTTTCCAGTATTGGATTTGTATGAAAGTAGAGCAAAGTTTTACATCTCATGGGATTGGAGTGTAATCCCAGTATCTCATCTTGTCTTGATGATAGTCTCAATCAAAAGTCCCATATGTATGCCTCCGTATTGTATGCATCATGTGCAATCAGACCGCATCAAAATGACAACCCATGCTATCCCTTGTATTTCACCAATTCTCGATTGCATGCTATCCATCGTACATATGCTTCGAGCGATTCACTTGCATTTGACGCATGTAAATGCATTAATTTCTCCACATGTTCTCTTTCTTTCTCCTTTTTCTTTTTTTTTTCTTTTATTTTTATTTTCTTTCTTCTTTTCTTCTTCGTTCCTAATCTTTCTAACTCTCATCTCTTCTTTTATCCATTTTTTTATCCCTCCCTTTGCTTATTTCCTGCCTTCCTTCTTCTTCTTCTTCTTCTTCTTTTTTTTTTTCAATCTCTTTTTTATCTCCCTTCTTCCTTTCACGCACAAATGCATTTCAGAGTTGCGTCTGGACCCTTTTTCCGCGTAGGAACTAAAGTAGGATGGGACGGTCATCCCCTTTATGTCCTGTGAGGCTAAAAAGGTATTTTAAAGCTTTTCAACTTAACGAGGGAGTAGGGAACACATATATGTTTAAAGGTTTTTTTTTTAAATAAAAATTTCCAACACTCCCACCATCAAACTTATTAATCAGGTAAACTCAGAAATCTGAAAATATTAAGGATGCGTTTCGTTACACTTTTTGATTTTTAATTTTTTTTAAAATATTTTTTATTTTTTTTATTTTTATTATTAAATAAAAATAAAAAAATATGTTTGATAATTACGTTACTATAGAATAAAAAGTAAAGTTTGGAGATGGTACATGAAGAACTCGACGAGGAAGAAAGATTCGAAGAGGAAGAGAGAAGAGGATGGAGAGATGAAGAACTCAACGAGGAAGAAGAGTTCGACTCTTTATTTTTTGATTTGATGTTTTAGATATAAAGAAATAAAAAAAAATAAAAAAATAAATTTTAAAAAGTAAAAATTTTTACTTTGCATATAAAGTAATTATTTTAGGATGTGTTCGGTTAGCTATTAAAAAATATATTTTTTATTTTTTAATTTTTAAAAAATAAAAAATAAAAATTAATATTTGATAACATCATAAAAAAATAAAAAATTAAAATTAAAATAATTAAAATAATTATTTTATATATAAAATAATTTTTTTTTATTTTTTAAAATTTATTTTTTTATTTTTTTTATTTTCTTACGTTTAAAACGTCAAATCAAAAAGTAAAAAATCTGAATCTTTTTTTCTTCGTCGAGCTCTTTACTTTTCTACCCCTTCTCCCTCTCTTCTCGAACTCTTCTCCCTCATCGAGCTCTTCACTTACTATCCTAAAAAGTTCCTTTTTATTTTATAATAATATAGTTACCCAACATATTTTTTATTTTTTATTTTTACTCAATAATAAAAATAAAAAAATATAAAAAATATTTTTTAAAAAATAACCAAACATACCCTTAATATTTTTTATTTTTATTTTTTACTCTTCAAATATTATTTTTAAATTTTTAATTTTTAAAAATTAAAAAATAAGAAAAATACTCTCTTAATGGCTACCCAAACGTAGCTAAAAACTCGAAGAAAAGAGTTTACGCTCTGTTTTATACGCAAAACAACCGAAGGGTGAGCGCATCCGGAATTCGGCCGCTATAAATGAGCGCTTCCCCTTCACAATCCTCCGCCTTCGAAGGACGAAACGGTCTCCGGTCTATCTCCATCATCCCTCTCTCCCCACCACCCATCGACCCTCCCCCCGTCCCACGATGGACCTACGCCGGAGACTTCCTCCGAAGCCGCCTCGCCCCTCGCCAGCGGTGGGGAAGCCCGCCACCCCTCCCCCTGCGTCCGCTGCCCCTCCCGGCGGCGCCGCCTTCCAGGCGTCCGACGCACTTCCCCTCCCCATCCGCTATACCAACCTGCTCTTCTCCGCCCTCTTCATGGTCTCCATCTACTTCCTCATGTGCCGGTGGCGCGAGAAGATCCGCTCCACCGCGCTCCACGTCCTCACTCTCTCTGAGCTCTCGGCCATCGTCGGCCTCGTCGCCTCCCTCATCTACCTCATCTCCTTCTTCGGCATCGCCTACGTCCAGTCCTTCATCTCCTCCCATGACGACGACGACGGCGACGACTTCCTGCTCGCCGCCCCTGCTCCTGCTCCCGCTCCCGCCGCCCCTTGCTCCCTCCTCTCCACCGGCGACGCCCCGGAGAAAATGCAGGTCCTTTCTAATGACGACGACGAGGAGATCGTCCGCGCCGTGATCGCCGGTAAGGTGCCATCCTACTCCCTGGAATCGAAGCTCGGGGACTGCCGGAGGGCCGCCGGGATCCGTCGGGAGGCGCTGAGGCGGACCACTGGGAGGGCCATGGACGGGCTTCCTCTCGACGGATTCGACTACGCGTCGATCCTGGGGCAGTGCTGTGAGATGCCGGTTGGGTACGTTCAGCTGCCGGTGGGGGTCGCCGGCCCACTGCTGCTCGACGGGAGGGAGTACTTCTTGCCCATGGCCACCACCGAGGGGTGCCTGGTGGCGAGCACCAACCGGGGATGCAAAGCCATCGCGGAGTCTGGAGGGGGGTCGAGCTTGGTGCTGAGGGATGCGATGACGAGAGCGCCGGCCGTGAGATTTGCGACTGCCAGAAGGGCCGCCGAGCTCAAGTTCTTCTTAGAAGATCCCGACAATTTCGAAATGCTTGCCGTTGTGTTCAATAGGTATTGGTGTTTCCTTTCTCCCTTTTCCTTATTTTCTTTTTCTCTTTCCTCTTGTTGTTGGAGGCTAAAGATCTAACTTCGTCCCTTTTTTCCCCTGCTTTTGTCCGAGGGTTTTGTGTTGGTTGAAATGGTTACGTTGCTGGTGTTATTTTCCAAATTTTCTTCTTTTTAAAGGCAAAAATTGAATTTTGCTTCTTTGTTTGTTTGTCTTTTTTTTTTTTTTAAACCTTTTGTAAATTCTTGGCGGTCTATTGAAGTTGGCTTCGGTGTTGGAGGTCTTTTCTTCTGATTGTAGCAATGCTTTCATCTCGTTTTTAAAATTGTCGGTGATGTGTTCGATGATGGGCTCGTTTGAGACTTCCTTTTTTTTTTTTGTGTGTGTTTTCTTGGGTTGCTTCTCATCGAAAACAAGGTTTTCTTCTTTTTGCTCATAGTATCAGGCTGCTTAAGAAAGTTCGTTTTTTGTAATCTCATAATGCTTTCTTTTTATATATTCGTATTATTCTGTTGTTCGGTTCTGATGTTAACCTTCACTTTAAAGCATTTAAAGATATTATCACCCAAAAAAGGGTTTTAAAGATATATTCCAAGACGCCACCGCTGCTCTTATTCTGGTCTTGAGAAGCGGATGATCTCTCACCCTATTTTTGGCAATAGTGAATAGTTGATTGTTTTAACTGTTCAATCGTTAAGTGGAGATCAGTTCTGTGGCAGATGTGAAAATCTAGATGTTCTATTTGGTTCTTTTTTGGATTTGTTCCAAAAAATGAACAGAGGAGTGTTGATCTTTTCTTTTTATTTTCCTTTTTTTTTTTTGTGGTATGTTTTTGCCTATCTTTATCATCAACATATTCCAGAGGTTAATTTTTGTCTTTTCCTTTTCTTCCCTCATGATCGGCAGGTCCAGCAGATTTGCTAGGCTCCAAGGAATCCAATGCTCGCTTGCGGGAAAGAATCTCTACATGAGATTCAGCAGCAGCACTGGAGATGCGATGGGGATGAACATGGTCTCCAAAGGCGTGCAAAATGTGCTGGACTATCTGCAAAATGATTTCCCAGACATGGACGTGATCAGTATCTCTGGTTAGATTCATTCTCCGCCACAAATTCGAACTAATTTGCCTGCCTACTCTGTTCTTGCACAATTTTAATTTGGTCTTCTAGGCTGAAGATTGGATTAGAAAACTGCTCATGTCATTATTTCAAGGATGAATCTTAATCAACAGTTCTGATGCTTGAGACCTCGGCTTTTTAATTGTAAATTTTTGGTTGCTATTTATAGAATACAATTTATGTGTGGATTTTATTTGCTTTAAAGTGAATATGGTTAAATGTCTATTTGATGCCATGTTTCCATTTCCCACTTCTCGTTATATCCTCTCTATCATTTTATTGCATTATATCAGTGGCAACTGGAAATATGATCTTGCCTTCTAATGAACGGGCATTTGGTTGGCTCGCTACAGTTGGATTGAGATGTAAATCTCAAAATTTATGTTTCATTTATTGGTGATGCAGATTGTGTTAGCTCCATCCATTTCATGAGATCTCAATTCAGTGTCATCCATGTGGTTTAATTAACATTTCAGCTGAGACAATCATTCCTATGCCAATAATAATCAGTAGAATTAATTCATGAAATGCCAGAAAAAAGATTTTTATCACCACTGTAGAGAAGTCATCCTTGTCATTGTTGAAATCGCCCATATTGTCCCACCATTTAATTGAACTTTGTCTTTTGCCATGGTCAGGTAATTTCTGTTCAGACAAGAAGCCAGCTGCTGTAAATTGGATTGAGGGGAGAGGCAAATCAGTTGTTTGTGAGGCAACCATCAAAGAGGAGGTTGTGAAGAAGGTACTCAAGACCACCGTACCAGCGCTTGTGGAGCTCAACATGCTTAAGAACCTTGCTGGGTCAGCTGTGGCTGGGCCATGGGGGGGTTCAATGCTCATGCCAGCAACATCGTGACTGCCATCTTCATTGCCACTGGCCAAGATCCAGCACAGAATGTTGAGAGCTCACACTGCATCACCATGATGGAGGCTGTGAATGATGGGAAGGATCTCCACATCTCTGTGACTATGCCATCCATTGAGGTAATTTTGATTTCCTTTAATCATTGAGACATTTCATATCCTTAAGATGACACTTTAATGAATTTTTACTATATTTTAGCATGGAAATGTTTTCCTTATAAAGCATGTTGTGCTTTGGGCGTCACAAGATTTCTTTGGATTTCTTGTTTTTTCAATTTTCACAAACGCTGTATTTTGCGCTGCAGGAGAATTTAATTCCATCTATTCTTCGCTTAACTTATGTTGCTTAGTTTCTTCTAATTGTTGGTCTCTCTCTCTCTCTCTCTCTCTCTCTCTCTCTCTCTGCGTGTATGTGCATGTGTATGTGTGTATGTATGTTTCTAGAAGCTTTTTTATTTATGTTCTCCCGAACAGAAAAATAAAAGATTAGATGAGTTGCTGATAAGTACTACTATTCTGATGCTTTATGTATATACCTGAGCTTGGTGTGGTGGGTCATGAGGCAGCATGATATAGATGAAACCTAAAACTCTGCAGTATCTGCTGTAATTTATTCTGTGGACGTAGTTGTTTTTTTCCATTATATCTCTTTCCCCAATCAGCTAGGGTACTCCAAAGCTAACAGGTTTTAGGCTGAATTATCTGAGAGCACCATCTGCTTCTTCCCTTAGCCATTCAGTGAGGAACATAGATTTTGTCAAATTTGGATCTCTACTTTGATTCTAACAGTTAGCCTATAAATCTAATCAAGATCTGTATTATTAATTTATTAAACTGCATCATGCAACGGTCACTATATGTGGCCAGGACTAGTTGTCCTTTTCATGGATGAAACAAAATCTTTCATCTCTTGAATGGTGGTTGCTCTGATGCCATTTCTTCAAATGACAAATTGCCTCCTGAGTCATTAGAAAACAGATAAAATTGATGTTTTGTTAATGTTTCAAATCTGCTTCATGTCTTATGGATGCTTAAAGATGTTATGATTTTTGTTTGCATGAAGGTGGGCACAGTTGGAGGTGGGACCCAGCTGGCCTCTCAGGCAGCCTGTTTGGACCTACTCGGTGTGAAGGGTGCGAGTAAGGAATCCCCAGGAGCCAATGCTAGGCTTCTGGCCTCCATTGTAGCTGGTGCGGTGCTGGCAGGAGAGCTTTCCCTCATGTCAGCTCTCGCAGCTGGGCAGCTTGTGAAGAGCCATATGAAGTACAACAGATCCAGCAAAGATATCTCCAAGTCTGCCTTCTGATGGAAATCCTCGTGTATAGATATCTCATTAAGAAAAAAAAGGGATAAATAAGGGAGATTGGGAAAACAAAGTAGCCAGCCCATCAGCAAGCCAGAAGGTAAAAACCCAGTTTAGTAGTAATAATGTTCCTTTCCTCCGTTATATGTGGGTTTTACTCTTTGTAACCTGTAAGACTTTGGTAGCGAAGTTTTCTTGGCAGGCATACGAGATTGTCCTTGCCAACTTTGAGGCAGAGGACTTGTGTGATATCCCTTGATGCTCTCGGCAATTCAGCATCCATGTGATCGATTTGTCCTGTCCTTACCCATGGCAAGTCGGCATCTGAATGCAGCAAAAACTTTGCTGTCTCTTTCTGTTGTACTCTGTATAGCCTTGCAGGAATCTGTCGTGTTACATGTGTTGTCTGGTGTCTTCTGATTGTGGGGGTTAAATTAATTAATATTTTTATCATTGATGTGCCATTTGTTACATTCTTTTTACTTCTTAGAACTCATACCTCGTAGAGCATGGTATGTTATTATGTGGCAGGTAGATTTTCTAATTTCACCATTTTTTCTGAATTGTCACTTTTTCGTGAAGAAAGTTTTTCATTGTTTGAAATTTCTAGTGATGAACAGACACATTAGTCACAGGTGTCTTGTACATGTGGTGGTCGTGGCATGATAAATTGCATGATTACTCGTAAATGCAGTGATTGACAATGGAAAGGTCGCAGTTTAAATCTGGAGTGCTCTGTTTGTTTTTATTTTCCCTGTCTCTAACTCCATGCCAATTTGCTGTGTGAACAAGCTCTTTCCTATTCACAATGTTGGTAGATTAAAAAAATGATGCTGGAACGAAGATCTATTCTCATCAGTTGGGAAAAAAAAAATCTGGCATGGATGATAATAATAATGTTGTATTAAGGGCTCATTTTTTGGTGGATAAATATCATGGAAGGATGACATCCTTTGTTGTTCTTTTGCAACTTTCTCCAGGTTGCAACACCTCAAGCTGTTTCAAACTTGTGTTGCACATGGTTGGGGAGCCTATTTCTTTTCTTTGTTAAAGGCCACGATGCAACCATGTCTTTTCCCAAGTGGTCGTGACAAACATGCTGGCATGCTACGAAATAGCTTAATTAGATGTTTGTGGACTTTATTATTATTGTATTGGGACGGATAGCATCACATGATTGATCTTATGCTTTGCTAAAACAAATGTCTTTTAAGGACATGCACGCAACCTTGCAATTATTGGACCCAAAGGCCATGAATCTCCAACACACCACTGCACTGGGTCCTTTCCATGTGCTGCAAAGCACCACCGCCTTCTTTTTATATAGAAAACCATGTCCTCCACCACATGTGTGGCCTGATTAAAGAGGGCTTGACCACGCACGCGCCGGACTCTATGCATGTCCAATGAGACCGCTTTCTATTGAGATCGGTACCCCGGCCTGCAGCCTTCTCCTTTTTTTTCTTTCTTTTTTTTTTTCCAGATTTTGCTCGGTTATCCTAATAAAATATAGGATAGGTCCTCCCTCCCACTTTCATCCAAAAAAGAAAAGAAAAAAAGAAAAAAAAAAAAAAAGTAGGTGGGGGCCGCGTGTTCTATCTAGTAGCATCCAGTTTTGCATCACAAAGCAAAGAAAAGAAAAGAAAAGTAGAAGCTGAGGGTATGTGATGCCTGCCACAACCTCATCACATGTAGCCATTAGATGTGTAGCTTGCGAGACAAGTTGGCTAGAGTCGAAGACACGGCCCCATGCTGTGGGTCTTCTTGGTGCCCTAACCGTGGCCTTGGACAACAGTTTCCATAGTATTCTACGGTCATTTTAGGTAAGCGTAGGGCTTGGGTCAGAAACCCGTGGCGTATCTAACTTCTAACTTTGATCCACCTACTCCTTTAGAGAATATTTCAACGCCTATATTTCTTTAATAAAAGATTTATGGGACGATGGAGCTTAAGTATATCCATCTTTCTTTTCATTTTTTTTTCTTTTTCCTAGGTATAACTGCATTTAGGTTTGAAATTAGAAATAAGATAAGTGATGCGACTCATTGCTTGAATTTCCTACCATGTTTAATGCGCTTTTGCCTGGCAACATTCCAACCATGCATCAGGAATTGTGGTAATCATAGCGCAGGAGTGAAACCAGAAGCACCGTTGAAGTAATGTTGGATTGATTGTCTTAATTGTGTAATTGCATAACACAATTCTATATGACCAAAATATTCTTCTATATCCCATTTCGATTTTTACATTGCTACCAAAACTAGTCTATTGACCCAAACATGTGACAGCTGATGTGGTCTACCCTTTCTTTACCTTTTCATTCAAGGAAAATCAGAATTCTGAAAAAGATTATGTATAAAAAATCTGAAACTCTTTTTTTTTTTTTTTTTTGAAGGAATAAAAAAAAAAAAAAATCTGATACTCATGGAGGGGATGGAAGACTTATATACTTCATGGTTTCGTGAATTAAGCTTGCTAAATTGATCACCTAAGTTTATCCCTTTGAATACAAAAGCAAATCAGCTTTCTGCCTATCTAGTAATTGCACATAGGGTTTGTTTTATATATATCTAAAATGAATGCTCAGTTTGTGCATATCCCTCCATTTTTTCACATGAATACCATTATGAATGATGTTGATATTAATATATAACTCATATTAATGATTATTTTAATATTCTTAACCATCATTGAAATTTGTTACTTAATGTGCAACTTACAATTTAATCTTTTTATTTATTATAATTTTCCTTTCCATATTGCATTCAAAAAGTAATAAAACAATTGGAGAAAAAGGAAACAAGAATCACATTCCATGCATCACACGGACGGTTTAATAACATTGATATGAATGAAGAAAATTTACAATGAAAGAAAAAAAGATTGAAGACACTTTCTGTAAAGAGGGCTCTTTTTATATAAAGTTCTCCATTGGCCATATGAATATTACTATAAATGATGGGAATATTTGCTCAATAATCATTGAAGTTTAATTTTTAATACGTAATAAATATTTAGCTATTAAAATGTTCTATTTATTATATTGCCATATTGTATTTATGCATCGCGTGGGTTATATTATGATATATGGAAATCTGGAGATGGGAGGACATTTGGCAAGATATTTTATAAAGTGCATACGTACGGCTTCAGAGTGGGAGTCTCCATGCATCTTTTATATAATTAACTAGATTTTTATCCCACCCATTACGCGTGAGTTATAAAATCACATCATTAATTATATAATAAAAAAATAATTTATTAAAAATTATTCGAAATGAATAGTAAAACTATGTCCATTAATACTTCGACGATCAATAATAATAGACTTTAATCACCTAATTAAATAGACATAAGTGAATTTCAATATCATCCATTAATGACATAATACTTGCATTTAATACTAAAAAAATGGTTAGATAGGAGAATATATGAAAAATTGATTTTGATCTACCTGGCATTCATGGATGAAAATTTACTGTTAACATGGACAGCTTATTTAACCACTCAATTTTCTCTGTTTATATATATATATATATATATATTAGGTTGCAAAATGTTAAAATGGTGGTTCATAATACTTGCGATCACCAATTTGTGATCCCTCTTCTGCTTGGCTTCCTTCTATCTCCATCTCCTGCCAGTTGAATCAGAGATTGAGGATTATGATTCCCAGCTACATTCAGGACACGATATGAACTGCCATTTCAAAATGTTGAACACGTACCCCAAACCTTCCACAAGATATGATGAATGGGAATGTTATCCCTTTTTGGCTTTCTTAGAATATTGCAATTTTGTTATTATTGTCATTTTAAACAAAGATCATGCACGTAAAGAACCACTTCCCTTGATAGCACTCCAATAGGGTGCACAATTTCCATCATCATTAACTAAAGACCCTCCCAAGCAACAAGTAGCGTTGATAGGGTGCATTTTCTTTTTCATCATCAGCAGCAAAGACCCTCTTTCCCTTCTTGAGTTGACACGGGTAATCAACAACTCAGTGGAGGAGGATTTGTGCTGGGAAATTGAGATGTGTTTCTTCAGTTGTTTAGATTTAGATATGGACAATAAAATATTTAAAAATTAAATAAGAAGCCTAGAAGCCCATAATGTTGAATCCTTACGGTTGGTATATGCATTCGAATCCAATCAACTATATTGTTAGTCTCTCAGTAAATATATGAGATCTCAATAGATCGAGAACAATGTGTGAATCATTCTCCAACAATCATGTAAGAGTGGATGCAGACTACCATTTTAAGTTGTGAAGCCCCCAATGTGTATATAGTGTAACTTCAGTTCCCCCCCAACCCGCATGCAATTCTACCATTGGAAATATTTTATTACAAATCCTGAGCATCTCCAATAAAAAAGCCCGATCCATACCTCAACCATATGCATTGCCATCAAATTTGATCTCGAGGAAATAGGAGGATGAAAGCTCCCAAGAGATTTATTATTTATAAACCTATAGAAACCATGAAAGAAGAACCACAGATTGCCACTGCTTTCAAAGATCTCTTTATGGAACCTGCTTGAAGAAATTTATGAGCATGAGGGGAACACGAACGCTTATTGGCCCTCGGATTGAGGCAACGAAGTATAAGTCTTCATTGGATCCAATAAATATGATAGAATTGCCTACGGGAGCACCGAATAGAAATGTACGGCTAAAAGATAAATAAACCCTCGACAAGTTGTGCAACTCAATTGAAAAACACAGAATGTACATGACATAATTAGAAAAAGAGAGGGTGAGATTCTTTAACGTCAGCCATGTTGTTTGTACGAATATATACGTGCGCGCGCACGCATATGTATTTTATAAATCAATATTTTTCATTATTTTATAAGTAAAATATATTTTTTTTAAAAAATTAAAAAAATATTTGATTGAAAAAAATAAGAGTCTGAAATCAAAATCGGAATGGATGACTTTCATTCCAACGATTTAATTGGGAGAAATTCTATTCCGATTTTGATTCCAGGATGGAATGGGAATGACTCAATCTATATAGAACTCAATCACTACTCTCCTTTATGGATTCAAATTTTCATTCCAATTTTGATTTCGATTTTGTTTTCGATCATGAACCAAATACTTTAGAGAATTTGACCATTCCGATTCCAATTCCAAACCATTCCGATTCTCATTCTCTTTCTAATTTCAGTTGCAAACCAAACACCCCCTAAAAAATATTTTTACAAAAAGAAAAATGAGTTTTAAGAAAAGCTACAAAATTTAGGAGGTGTTAGGTTCGCAACTGGAATCAAAATGAGAATGAAAATTGGAGTAGTTTGGAATCGGAATCGGAATGGTCAAATCTCTTGAGGTATTTGGTTCGTGATCGAAATTGGAATGAAAATTTGAATCCATAGAGGAGAGTAGGGATTGAATTCTATATAGATTAAGCTATTTCCATCCATCCTGAAATCGAAATCAGAATGGGACTCCTTCCAACCAAACGGTTGGAATGGGAGTCATCCATTCCGATTTCGATTCCAGACCTCTATTACCTCCAACTAAATACCCCTTTAATTTCTAGCCTCATGTTCTTTTCCTTCTAAAGCAGAAGCACTCTCATTCCGATTTCGATTCCAGACCTCTATTACCTCCAACCAAATACCCCTTTAATTTCTAGCCTCACGTTCTTTTCCTTCTAAAGCAGAAGCAACGCCAAACGTGCAAGTCCTTGATATACTGTTCCTCTACTCTTCATCGAAGATACATTTTGAGAGTTAAAAATAAGAAATGTAATCGCTTATGTTTATCTAAATAACTTTATTTCATGATGTGGACAGGGATGCCAGGGAGCTCCGGGGGCTGGTAATGCCCGAGGGCACAGAATTGTAAGGTAGTGGCCGGGCATTTGGGCCTGCTCTGCGTTGTGGAACGCCTCGACGATACGGGCCGCCTCCGAACACTGCATAACATGGGCCCACCAGAACCCGGCTACCTTCCTTTCCGCCTAAAGGCCCTATAAACCTATCCTATTCCTTTCTGTCGGATAGTTTGTCTGCTAGGCGAATGGATCCTGCCCTTTTACTCATCTGTGAAACAAGTTCAATTTTCATTCGGTTGATCAATCAGAAACCATAAAATTTATTACATTGTCGTGCTAATTTCTATCACTAGTTACATCAAATTTTAACTACCTCAATCACAATTGCTTGGTGTTGAATTTTATCATAAACATCAAAGTAGGATTTCTGCGGTGGAATTATGTTATGACCACGGGGAGCTATTGCTTGGTCCGACAGCAAAAGTTTCGATCGACAAGTACAATGGCACTAGTTTTTTTCAAGCCTTGAGATAGCTACTTTGTTCAAAAAATAATATATTAGACACATGCCTAGTCTCCTCCTTTCAGGATTCCAAATTGTTGGGGGTAATAGAAGTTTCGCCAAAGGGTAAAGTATAAGACTATAGTACCGGTTCTTTATGATCTAGTCTAAATTATTTTAAAATTTGAAAACAAAATCATGAGCTATTGATCCAAAGGGCTCAATGATTTTAGAGTATTACGGATAAGAGCTCGATCCGTCATATAAGGTATTATCCGCTCTGATCCATGGACTTTATGGTTTTATCCTTTAAAAGATACCTCATATAGGAATGATTTTTTTCTCTTTATAAACACGAGTCCTCCTTAACTCATAACCGATATGTGGGATTATTGGTACCCTTCACATTATTAGAACTATAACAAAGCCTCCCAGTCAAAGAGAACTCTAAGGTGTATAGTCCGAGGAGTCCTATAGTCAACCGAGGCGGACTTCAGCCCCAGAAAATCGAAATGGACCTTGACCCCTTTCTGGTGCACCATTGTCGCGGACATAAGCTCGACCCTATAGACGAATTCCAGTATGTGGAACAAGAAATACACCAGCAATACACCAAAGAGGAGCGACTGCAAGGATCCCTCTTTGAAGATAGTGGCTAGGATTTAGGCATGCAAAACACAAGAGAAGGAGAGAAAGATTGAGGGAGAAAAACTATTGTATTAGTTTCGCACCAATTATGTTATCATATATGGTTTATATACCCTAGGGTTTTCACACAAATTTTAATAAATCCTAGCTGAAAAACTCCCCTGGCTGAACCCAATACATAAAAGTACTCACCGAGCCCATATCTCACATGTTCTCATCCCTTGGACTTGATCCCAGTCCAAACCCTTGAGTTTGCCATCCTTGGAACTCATAAACTCGAGCCCAAGAACCTAGGATCAAAATCTGACCCTAGATTAAAACAGACTCCCATACATCTTCAGCCCACATGAACTGGATCGGCTCAACTAGGACTGGGTCGACCCAGTTCTCAGCAACCTACAAAAATCTCGAACGATGCACTTTCTGTTTTGTTCCCAGTTAGACTCAGCTGGGACTGAGTCAACCCATCGGGACTAAGTCGGCTCAATCTGACACTAAGTCGATCCACTTTCCATGCCATACCAAAATACTGAGATTCCTCTCTCTCTCTAGCATGCCCTGCGACTTGGTCGATCTATTCCCAGATCTAGTCGACCCAATGCCCTGAAACTGCTCTTTAAGTTCTCGCCGTCTGAACCTCGAGCCCGTGGAAGCTATGCACCGCCTCTACCTTAGGACAACTCCCGTCCTAGTGAACCAGGAGCCTATCAATCCAGCTCCGCCTATGGTCACCTCCAAGGCTATGGGAGCACCATAGAATCCCTACAATCTCCATCTTGGTGCCCTCAAAGCCTTGACGATCTTCGCTCTTCACCGAGCTCCGATCCTCTGCACGACTTGGCCAATGAGAAGTGAAATCAATTGTGCAGACCTCCTCGCCACCGCAGTATATCTCAGCCTTGGAGCTGTCCGGAAGACCGCCACTGCCTCCCTTATGACTGAAAATCTTATCCTGCATTTGGGCACCTCTCCTGTAGGTTCTTCTATCTGTGGCTAAGCCCACCACTGATCCAGCAGTTGCATCCGCTGCTGCCATCATGACTCCACCTATCACGACACCCAGTGACTCCATCCATCGCTGCTCCAGCGGCTCTGACCATCGCTGCTCCACCTGCAACTCCAGCAGCCATAATTCCAGTGATGTAGCCCATGGCTGTCCGTCGTTCCCTTAGTGGCTTCGATCACCACTGTCCCAGCGGCTATGACCGTCGGTGCCCCTGCGATACATACCGCTGCAGCATCGAAAACTCCTAGAGTGACTGCAGCTCCACACCCCTACCTCCGATCCTCCTATGGCCCAAGCTGGTGGAAGCCTCCTCACAGGTCCCTAGGTCCTCCATCGTCGCTGTAGCATCAACCTCCGATGCATACACCTCTAGGCCAACTCTTGGTGCCTGCTCACCATTGCCTGAGCAACTGAAAAACTCTACCTCCCTCTGCACCTCCCTACCTAGAGCCCGTGTCATGGCCAGACTTCCTCATTACCCGTGAAGGAACCTCTCTCCGGTGCTCCTCCTCCTCTACATGTGGACACACCAATCCTCTGTGCTCCTCTTCTCTGTGATCCGGCGACCCCAGAACTGACAGATCTGATAAGCATATCATCAACTATCCAATCTATACTGACTGGACCTCCGGCTGATCCTCCATAGCTAAAGTAATCACCTCGGACTCTCTGGACACAATAGATTCTTTCAACTGGTACAAACAACTCCTCAACCTCCTCCCTCTCATCACAATCCTATCACCCTTAGAGACATTCAGAACTCCTGAATTGCTTTTGAAAATGCAGCCCTTTTTCTTCAAGTACCCAAGTGATACTATGCTCCTCCTGAGATCTGGGACATGATGCACATCTATCAATGTCCGCACCCTCCTGTCAAACATCCTCAGCTTAATGGAACCTACTCCTGCAACATCACAAGAGCTCCCATCTCCAAGTATCACTCGCTGCCCCTCATCCACTTGTGCATAAGAAGTAAACCACGCCCGGTGAGGTGTACAGTGATAAGAGCTAGCCGAGTCCAGTACCCAATAATCTATCTCCTTCTTGTGTTTAGCCGACAACATCAGTAAGTCATCTGATACATCACTTTCAGCCACTGCACTGGATGATTCCGGTCTGAAACTTTCTTCTTTTCCCTTCCTTTGTGGATAATCTCTCCTCACGTGCCCTAACTTTCTGCATCCTTAGCACCGTATCTCCCTGTTACCCTTTGGAGATTTTTGTCTTCCGCTACCTCGCATCTATCCTTCCCCTCCTAGGCCTCTTACCGGCCTCCATGGCATCCAAGAAAACCTCCATACTACTTCTCACCATTCGTCCTTTTGCTCATTTGTTCGAAGGACCGACACTATCTCCTAATAAATCAGTGTCTTCTTTCCGTATAATAGAGTCGTCACCAGTAGATCAAAGCTCTCGGGTAGCGAGCACAGCAACATCAGAGACTTATCTTCCTCCTCCACAGCCACACCCAAATAGAGTAAATTGGTACTCAACTGGTCAAACCACTGAACATGCCCTAATATATCTCCACCTTCCTCTATCCGAAGGCTATAGAGCTATTTTTTCAACATGAGTTTGTTGCACAAATTTCTCCCCATGTACAGGGTGCGCAACCTTGACCATAATCCCTTGAATGTCTTTTTTTTCAGCACATCATACAATACCGAATCAGCCAAACACCATCGAATTAGTGAACAGGCCCTTTTCTCCAAAGAACTCCAAGCTCAATCTGTCATCTCCTTTAGCTTTTCCTCCAAGACCAGATCCAGCTTCTATTGAACCAACAGATCCTCCACTCTAGTTCTTCACATCGAGAAGTTTCTCTTTTCATCAAATTTTTCAAAATCGATCTTCATCTCGCTGCTCATGATATCTCAACCACAATCACAAATAACATTGATTTGGTTGAAAGGAAAAATACCTTGATAGGAAACTT
>NC_025993.2:161004151-161093232 GCF_000442705.2 Elaeis guineensis | reverse complement strand
CCCAGGATCCTGCGAGTACTCCATCTTTTCCTTTCTCTTCTCTTCTTCGTCCTTTTCTTTTTCTTTCTTTTCTTCTCTTTTCTTTTTTTTCTTCTCTTTCTCTTTTTTTTTTTTTTTTTGCATGCTACTCCTTCCTTTTTCACCCATTATTGACTTCTGATTTTTGATTGATTGATTTTTTTTTTTTTTTAAGGAATGGACGCGAAGCAGCACGGATGCTTGCCAGGGGCCTCAAGGCCCACAAAAGAAAGGGTGCCGGCCTCCGATCAGAAAGAGGGCCAGGGCGAGGAGACGAGCTTGGCCGTGCCTGTCCAGGCGGCTCCAGCGATCGACGTTCCTTCGGACGCCGAACCAACGGCCCCCGGGCCTCTTCAAGGAGTCCGACTGGGGCCCCATTCCGGGGGTCCGCTCCACGGAGGCGCCCGTAGTCGAGAGGGGAAGGAGAGGAAGTCGGTGGCCCGTAGGGTGAGTGGCCGTGGGCCGCCTGACGAGTCCTCAGCTGAAGAGAGCCGGAGAACCCCTTCAATGACAGGGACTGATCAATGCGTTGATCGACGGCTGCATTCTGCCTGAGGTCGTCGGAGGTCGATCGCACCGATCCCGAGCAGCGGGTTTGGGACTCCCTGGGGTCCTTTCCGAGGTAAACAAATCTTCGTTTAATTGGTTTTTCGACCCCTGTTCTGATCCCTAGCCGCCCTTACAGATTGGGCACAACTCCTCGCCAACATCGAGGCGACGAACGGGCGAGGAGGGATGCCATCCAGGCGGAGGAGCATCGGGCCGAAGTCGCGCCTCAAGGAAAAGGCCGCTGAAGTAGTTGCCCTCCAAGAGGCCCTGGAGAAAGAGAAGCAGGCCCGGGAGGAGGAGAAAGACCTTGGAGGAGGGTGAGAACGGCGGAGGCGGGGTCGCCAATTTGGACGGAGAGATTCCAGTCTCGGAGGCCAGGTGGGTTCGGGGAGGGGGGTGGGGTCTTGCGGTAGAGGAGTTCAAGGCCTCCGTAGGATGAGAGACCTGAACGTCCGGTTTGGCCAGGAAGCCTTCATCAAGGGGTTCGAGCTCTGCCAGGAGAAGGTGGCCAGGAAATTTCGAGCTCGACCTCAGCTTCTTGGGCGAGGAGTCTGAAGATGAGGCCGGGCCTTCTCCTGCCGCTACTGCTGCAGCCCCCCTTCCAGGGACACCGAGCTCCCCAACTCCTGCTCCTGAGGTCTGAGACCTCCGACCTTGTAGCTTTCTTTTACTGCAATTTTTTCCTTTCTTTTTTTTCTTCAAGAATCATTCAATCAATAAAGTTGAATTTCTCACCGTGGATGGCTTCTCTTCTCCCCCTTCCCCTTTTTATTTTTCTTTCTGCAATGAGACGCGCCTTGACGCTTCTGTCTCTTGATGGCAGTGTCCTGCCAAGGCACTTCCCTGCCCCAGGGGATCCCGCTGAAGTCCACGATCCAGCGGCTGAAGAAGGAGGTTCTTCATGCGACGAAAAGGTCGAAGAAGATGGAAGGCGAGCTTCGTAGGTTAAGGGAGGGTTACTCTGAAGCCACCTCGGAGGCCACCCGCTTTCGAATCTCCACGTGAAGGGGATCATGGAGTATAGCCGGAGGAAGGCGGACTTCGCGAAGGAGCTTGAGGAACACAAGAAGAGTGCCAGCGATCGAATTTGGGCTCAAGCTGCCAAGATCAGCTCTCTCAGGGTGGAACTGTCAGCTGCGCAGGAGAGGATTGGCCAGCTGGAAGGGAGTTCGTCCCGGCTCTTGGCTCGGGCCGACGGCGACCGGGAGTGGTCGAAGAAGGTCTCCGACCTTCAGCAGCAGCTTCAGGATGCCGAGGTGAGCTACGACGTGCATCGGGCCGGTTGGCGCAGGCAGGTGGATGAATATAAAGGGAGACTCAGGGTGGCGCCGACGAAGTCGCCCGTCTTCAGAGGCAGCTGGCTGACAGGGCTCAGCTTACTTCTGCTCGGATTCTAATGAACTCCAGTCCCTAAGAGGAACCGTCGAAGGGCTTTCTGTCGCCCTCGGGAAAGGATGGCTGAGCTGCAGCAATTGAAGATCCAACTGGCATACGAGCAGCAGGCCGTCACGGACGGAGGCAGAATCTGAGGTCCTGAGAAAGAGGCATCGAGAGGCGGAGACGAAAGCCAGCGACTTCGTCGGGCGCTCCAGGATGCGCTGCTGAAAAAGAGAGAGCTAGAAGAAGAAGTTGAGAATCTGAGGCAGTCCTGGATAAGGGGTGGAGTAGATAATTCTAGGTCGGAAGGAGCAGAGCTTCCCTAGGGCTCTTCTTGGCCTTTGTCTTTTCATGTATACATTTTCCTTTTGTTGTTTTGTCTCGCTTTTGTCGTTTTGCTTTTCTTCCTTTGGCCTTCTGGGCTTCGTGATGTATATTTCGCAAGGAATGAAAAGGGATTTTGTGTTACCTCATCCGCATATTGTATTAAATTATCGTCCGTCGAACTTCTCTTGTCGTTCGACTTGTCCGACTTGATGTCGTTTGGAGGTGCCCAGTCGTCGATAGCTGGTTTGCTTTCCTCGTCGTTCTGATCCATAGGCTCGAGCTTGGTGGTCCGAACTCCACGTTACTCAGGAGATGCTTTGCTTTTTATGACCTGTGTCGAGAGCCTTCTTAGAGGTCCGGGGTGTTTGGTAGGAACTTCCCGTCTTTGTTGAGACGAGGTTCCTTAGGTCTTTGGTGTGGTTTGTCCTTTCATCTTTTTCGACGTAGTTCATCATTTTCCTTTTTATTTTCCTCTCTTTTCGGAGTGAGGGCCCTCCCCTTGCTTTTTGCGGGGTTGCGTAGAAGTGTGAAGGTGCCGCTGAGGGGCCTTTCCCCTTCATCCGATCTTGTTGGCGCCGGTCGGGTTTCGTCACCGTCAGGATGAGGTTCTCCTTTCTTCCCTACGTAGTCGATTTCAGCTCAGTAGGTGAGTTCTCCTCCTGTTCCCATGGGGCGCGGGGCACATAAGGGCCATCGCAAGGGTCTCTCCCCCCATCCGGTCTAAAAGAACCGGGGCCTTCGACTTTGCTCATGTCAGGACGAGGTTCTCCTCCTATTCCTGACATGGCTGTGGGGGCGCATTAGGGCGTTGTAAGGCCTCTCCCTCCATCCGATCTAAAAGAATCGGCCTTTCGACTTTGCTCATGTCAGGATGAGGTTCTCCTCCTTTCCTGACATGGCTGTGGGGGCGCATTAGGGCATTGTAAGGCCTCTCCCCCCATCCAATCTAAAAGAATCGGGCCTTTGACTTTGCTCATGTCAGGACGAGGTTCTCCTCCTGTTCCTGATATGGCTGTGGGGCGCATTCGGCGTTGTAGGGCCTCTCCCCCCATCCGGTCTAAAAGAATCAGGCCTTCAATTTGCTCATGCCAGGATGAGGTTCCCTCCTGTTCCTGACATGGCTGTGGGGGTGCATTCGGGTATTGTAAGGCCTCTCTCCCAATCCGATCTCAAAGATAATCGGACTTTCATTTTATTTATGTTAGGATGAGGTTCTCCTCCCGTTCCTAACATAACCTTGTTTTAATTGTTTGAAGGGGTTATCCCCAGTCGTAACAAATCCATGCCAAATGGGAGGAACACACAAAGTCGAAAGGAATTTAGATTCAGGGCAAGGTCGTAAGTGATACGTTTACAGGTTTTCGAGTTCCATGGTCGTGGAAGGTCTGCTCCTCCTTGAGGCCCTCTGGTGATGGCGTCGATGGTCCCAATTGGAGGCCGATCTCCGGGCTGCTCCTCCCTCCTTGGTGGTTCAGGTTGCGGCAGGGCCCTTGGCCGATCTTCTCTACCCTCAGGCCCACGTCGGATGAACCTATCGAGTCGACCTCGCCGGATGAGCTCCTCGATCTCGTCTCGGAGCTGGATAGCATTCCTCCGTGTCGTGGCCGTGGTCACGGTGGTAGAGACAGAACTTGTTGGGGTTGCACTTCCCAGGGTGTGTGCGCATCCTCTCTGGCCTAGGGAGCTGCTCCCTGACCTCCATCAGTACCTGGGTCTTCGAGGCATTGAGGGGGGCGTAGTTGCGGAATCTTCTCGTGGAGAACCCCGTCGAACCCCGCGATTCGAACTTCTCTGCCTACGTACCCGGGGCGGAGTATGGGCACGCTTGTGCCCAGGAGGGGATGAGAATGCGGCCGAGCTTCTCTCGACCTTTTTTCGACTGCGGGGCTTACTCGAGTCTCCCGCCTGCCGCTCTCTCACGTCTCCTCATCCTTCATTTTGAAGGCTTCTTCCACTTGGGCGTACCCTTCAGCCCGAGCCAACAAATCAGCAAAGTTCCTGGGGTACTTCTTCTCCAGGAGAACAAGAGGTCATTCTTCTGAAGACCGCCCTTCAGAGCGGCCATTGCTACCGATTGGTCCAAATTCCGGACCTCCAGGCTGCGACATTGAAGCAGTTGATGTAGGCCGAATGGACTCCCCCTCCCTCTGTCTGATATTCATGAGGGACTCCGAGCCCTTCCGGGGGTGCCGGCTGCTGACAAAATGGGCCACAAATTGGTGGCTCATTTGATCGAACGAAAAGATGGTACCCGACTTCAGAGCGAGTACCAGTTTCTCATCGCTCCCTTCAAGGTGGATGGGAAGGCTCGACATAGAATGGCGTCGGGAGCACCATGAAGCAGCATCATCGTCCGGAAAGGCTTCCAGATGATCACCGGATCCGAAGTCTCGTCATAACTTTCGAACTAGGGGGAGCTTGAAGTTTGGCGGGATCGGTTCCTGCATGATCATTTGAGAAAAGGGAGGGTCAGTGCAAATATCCTCACCATAAGCTGGGGGAGCGTGGTGGAGTTCTTCGATCCGCCGGTTCATCTCTTGGAGTCTTCGGTCCAGAAATCCTCTCGACTTTGAGTCTCGAGGGTCCTCTGGCAGAGTGGAGGCAGGGATCTTCCAGGGGTGGAGTCGTGATCCGATTGAGGGCTCTTCAGCCTCGGGTTCGTTTTCCCAGAAAGTCGGGATGGCTGGCCCAAGTGGCCCGCCCCACCGTCGGATTCTGGTATTCCGGTGACACCCTTTCCAGGCGCACTGATGCTTGCGGCTGCTGCTGCTGCATGGCCTGTACGACCTCAGTAAGGCCTCTGACTGCTGCGCCAGCAGATCAAATTGCTCCGCACCGACCGTCGTCGCCGGAGGAGGAGGAGGGAATGAGAACTGAGGTGAGGCCGGAGCCTGAGATCTGGCCGCGGAGGTCGTGGATCGTCGTGTGGATGCCTTGCGGGAGGCATCGGGCAAAGACCAAGTAGAGGAGGGAGGAGAAGATGCTGAAAAAGATGTCCGAAGGCGGTCCCGTTGAGCGCTCCTTTAAGAACAAGGGTACTGCGAAGACACAGGCCCTTCCTCTAGCGCCAATCCTGTTGGTGCAAAAATTCGCTTACGTCGGAGAAGCTGGGAGTCGCGGTCGCCGCCGGGACCTACAAAAGAAGTCTAATCGGAGTGGGGTTGCTCCGGACAAGATCCTCCGACGCTCAAGTCAGTTCTCTGCCTCAACAAGAATGGAGTGCTCGAACGAAAATTTTTGCAGAGTTTTAGGTTAAAAACGAGAGCTTATAGATAACGTATATGGGGTTTCCCCATTTATAGGTGGAGGGGGCAACAAACTGATGGTGATGCCTGTAACGTCTGGCAGTGGGCCACCCATAGTCAGAAAAAGTTTATTGCGGAGAGTAGTGGGGTGGACCCGTGGCAATTATCGGGGCATGCCACGTGGAGTCTGCCACGAGAAGCGGAGCGGCGTCCGTTGTCGCGACTTGCCAGTGGATAGAAGAATCGCACGGTATCCGTCGCAGGAAGTGGAGCAGGACTGCGGCCATTATTACGGCCTGCCAGGGAGTGATGGAGCCGCGTGGAATCCATCGCAGGAGGTGGAGCAGGGTCGTGGAGTGATGGAGCCGCATGGAACTGCCGCAGGGAATGGGAGCAGAATCGTGGCTGTTTACTGCAACGCGCCAGGGGTTGAGGTCTGCTGGCTGAAGTCCGGCTGGAGTGTCTGGCGGAGAGATGTAGTTAGCCATCTGTCCGAGAGGAGCTCGAAATCTGGCTTTCGCAGGAGTTCGGATGGAGTCTTCCTTCAGTCACAGCCGGGGTGGAGTCCGGCTCCCGTAGGGGTCTGGGGCGGAGTTTCCTTGCTGTTGGAGTCGTGGGCGGAGTCCGGCTCCCTTAGGAGTCCGGACGCAGCTCACCGGCAGTTGAAATCGAGGATGGGCCCCGACTCCCGTAGGAGTCCGGGCGGAGCCTACTTGCAGTCGGAGTCGCGGGCGGAGTTCGGCTCCCGTAGGAGTCCGGGCGAAGTCTGCCTGCAGCCGTTGGAGTTGAGGACGGAGCCTGGCTCCCATAGGAATCCGGGCGGAGTCTTTCTTGCAATTAAAGTCAGGGGCGAAGTCCGGCTCCCGTAGGAGTCCGGATGGAGCCTACCCGCAGTTGAAGTCGAGGACGGAGCCCGGCTCCGTAGGAGTCCGGGCGGAGCTTACCAACAGCTGGAGTTGGTGATGGAGCCTGGCTCCTGTAGGAGTCCGGGCGGAGTCTTCCTGCAATTAAAGTCGGGGAACAGAGCCCGGCTCCCGTAGGAGTCCGGACAGAGCTTACAAGCAGCTGGAGTTGGTGATGGAGCCTGGCTCCCGTAGGAGTCCGGGCGGAGTCTTCCTGCAGTTGAAGTCGGGGACGAAGCCCGGCTCCCGTAGGAGTCCGGGCGGAGTCTTCCCGCTGTTGAAGTCGAGGATGGAGCCCGGCTCCCATAGGAGTCCGGGCGGAGCTTACCAGCAGCTGGAGTTGGTGATGGAGCCCGGCTCCCGTAGGAGTCCGAGCGGAGCTTACCAGCAGCTGGAGTTGGCGATGGAGCCCGGCTCCCATAGGAGTCTGGGCGGAGTTTCCTTGCTGTTGGAGTCATGGGCGGAGTCGACTCCCTTAGAGTCTGGACGCAGCTCACCGGTAGTTGAAATCGAGGACGAGGCCCGACTCCCGTAGGAGTCCGGGCGGAGTCTTCCCGCAGTTGAAGTCGGGGACGGAGCCCGCTCCATAGGAGTCCGGGCGGAGTTTACCAGCAGCTGGAGTTGGTGACGGAGCCCGGCTCCCGTAGGAGTCCGGGCGGAGTCTTCCTGCAGTTGAAGTCGGGGACGAAGCCCGGCTCCCGTAGGAGTCCGGGCGGAGTCCTCCCGCAGTTGAAGTCGAGGACGGAGCCCGACTCCCGTAGGAGTCCGGGCGGAGCTTACCAGCAGCTGGAGTTGGTGATGGAGCCCGGCTCCCGTAGGAGTCCGGGCGGAGTCTTCCTGCAATTAAAGTCGGGGACGGAGCCCGGCTCCCGTAGGAGTCCGAGCGGAGCTTACCAGCAGCTGGAGTTGGTGATGGAGCCCGGCTCCCGTAGGAGTCCGGGTGGAGTCTTCCTGCAATTGAAGTCGGGGACGAAGCCCGGCTCCCGTAGGAGTCCGAGCGAAGCTTACCAGCGGTTGGAGTTGTGGACGGAGCCTGGCTCTCGTAAGAGTCCGGACGGAGTTTTCCTGCAATTGAAGTCGGAGACGGAGCCCGGCTCCCATAGGAGTCCGGGCGGAGCTTACCAGCAGCTGGAGTTGGTGACGGAGCCCGGCTCCCGTAGGAGTCCGGGTGGAGTCTTCCTGCAATTGAAGTCGGGGACGAAGCCCGGCTCCCGTAGGAGTCCGAGCGAAGCTTACCAGCGGTTGGAGTTGTGGACGGAGCCTGGCTCTCGTAAGAGTCCGGACGGAGTTTTCCTGCAATTGAAGTCGGAGACGGAGCCCGGCTCCCATAGGAGTCCGGGCGGAGCTTACCAGCAGCTGGAGTTGGTGACGGAGCCCGGCTCCCGTAGGAGTCCGGGCGGAGTCTTCCTGCAGTTGAAGTCAGGGATGAAGTCCGGCTCCCGTAAGAGTCCGGGCGGAGTCCTCCCGCAGTTGAAGTCGGGGATGGAGCCCGGCTCCCGTAGGAGTCCGGGCGGAGCTTACCAGCAGCTGGAGTTGGTGATGGAGCCCGGCTCCCGTAGGAGTCCGGGCGGAGTCTTCCTGCAATTAATGTCAGGGACGGAGCCCGGCTCCCGTAGGAGTCCGGGCGGAGCTTACCAGTAGCTGGAGTTGGTGATGGAGTCCGGCTCCTGTAGGAGTCCGGACGGAGTCTTCCTGCAGCTGGAGTTGGCGATGGAGCCCGGCTCCCGCAGGAGTCCGGGCAGAGTCTTCCTGCAGTTGAAGTCGGGGATGAAGCCCGGCTCCCGTAGGAGTCCGAGCGGAGCTTACCAGCGGTTGGAGTTGTGGACGGAGCCCAGCTCCTGTAGGAGTCCGGGTGGAGTTTTCCTGCTGTTGAAGTCGGAGACGGAGCCCGGCTCCCATAGGAGTTCAGGCGGAGCTTACCAGCAGCTGGAGTTGGTGACGGAGCCCGGCTCCCATAGGAGTCTGGGTGGAGTCTTCCTGCAGTTGAAGTCGGGGACGAATCCCGGCTCCCGTAAGAGTCCGGGCGGAGTCCTCCCGCAGTTGAAGTCGGGGATGGAGCCCAGCTCCCGTAGGAGTCCGGGTGGAGCTTACCAGCAGCTGGAGTTGGTGATGGAGCCCGGCTCCCATAGGAGTCCGGGCGGAGTCTTCCTGCAGTTGAAGTCGGGGACGAAGCCCAGCTCCCGTAGGAGTCCGGGCGGAGTCCTCCCGCAGTTGAAGTCGGGGACGGAGCCCGGCTCCCGTAGGAGTCCGGGCGGAGCTTACCAGCAGCTGGAGTTGGTGATGGAGCCCGGCTCCCGTAGGAGTCCGGGTGGAGTCTTCCTGCACTTGAAGTCGGGGATGAAGCCCGGCTCCCGTAGGAGTCCGGGCGGAGTCTTCCCGCAGTTGAAGTCGGGGACGGAGCCCGGCTCCCGTAGGAGTCCGGGCGAAGTTTACCAGCAGCTGGAGTTGGTGATGGAGCCCGGCTCCCGTAGGAGTCCGGGCGGAGTCTTCCTGCAGTCGAAAGTCGGAGGGGACCAGCAAGGGTCAACCCCGCTGAGAACTTCGGCTGAGGGTATTTTATACCCAACACTCCATAAAATTTCACATATCGTAAATAATCTAACACTCTATGTGGGATGTCCTCTGTCCTCCAGAAATCAGCATCGGATCGTCGTAGACGAAGATGTCTGGGCTTCTGCAATAAAATATAATAATTAGATAACGTATATAATTTTTAAAATAAAAATTTAAATAGTAAATAAGATTGTAATGCTTACGCCGCCATCTAAAATAGTCTGTGATCGATGGTGCTCCTGCAATGTAAGAATGCTGCTGTCTCGAGGATCAGGATATCACGGATCGTAAGCCATAATACGCTGTCTCAAGCAATATTATCACAGATGTATTAAAAAAATAAGATAATATATTTTAATTTTTTTTAAAATATAATTTTATCACACAATACAACTTAAACACAAAATTCAGTTCATCCCGAGATATTAAACACGTAAATTCAAATACAATCTCACAGAAAGTCATAAAATAATGACAAAAATAAATCTTCGAAGCCTTCAATTTCTTCCACTGCTTGAAGTTGAAGTATGTTGAAATATCCTAGGACAGTGATGGCGATCATGACCCTGTTCCCTACAAATGCCACAGTGATTTTTATTTCTTATTTGCCTATCATCCATCTCATTTCGTAGTCTCGTTGACTTTGGTCTACCTTTCTGCTTCGGTCTCAAACGATGATGATCAGGCATACATTTGAACATACGTGTATGCATCCAATAATCTTCATGTGGTAGTGGATTGAAATCACCGCTCCAAGCATTCATATATGCTGTAATTGTATATGCATCATCCACAAAACCACTAAAATGTACAGCAATTTCTTGACACACAGCTAAAATATGTGAACATGGATATTTGTACGTGCTCCACTTTTCACAAGAATATTTTCTTTCAGCTAATGTAACAGTATGAGAATTTCCTCCACCTCGTAACCCTCCGCTTGCTCTTCTCGTAAGCACTTCATATATACCTCTTTGAAGGTTGAATGCTGTTACTCGGTGCTGGTTAGCTTTAACTTGATCTTCAGCAATCTTAATTACAACATGAGGAGTAAAAAGATTATTTGGATTCTCCTCTATATATCTCAAGGCTTGGGCATGCCTCGAATTGAAATATTTGACAAGACGATAAAATGTCATTTGAACACAAGCTGTAATTGGCACATTTCTAGCTCCTCGTAAAATACTGTTAAAAATCTCCGACAAATTTGTAGTTAAGACACCATAGCATAGGCCATCATCATGTGCCAATGTCCACTTCTCTTTTTCTATCTCGGACAACCAGCTTCAAGCTTCTTCATTCACTGTTCTGATCCTACCCATGATAAAGTTGAATTTACGAACTTGATGAGCGCTTCCTGCTTGCCATACTGCTCTTTTCAGCTGCACATTTTTAAAATGAGTGTTAAAATTACTGCAGATATGTCTTAAACAGTATCGGTGATAGGCACGTGGTGGACTCCATCCAATAGACTCATCTGCGATGGCATTTAATATACCTGGATGCCTGTCAGAAATTAAGCATATTCCATTTTTATCTTTAACGATATGTGTTCTGAGCTGGAAAAGAAACCAACTCCAACTTGCAGTCGTCTCCTCATCGACAATTGCATATGCTAATGAAAATATCCCATTCCCTGCATCATTGCCTATTGCAATTAACATCTTACCTTTAAATTTTTCATACAAGTGCGTGCCATCAATGCTGATTACAGGACGGCAGTGCGTAAAACCCTGGATAGATGGTTTGAAAGCCCAGAAAATATAATTTAAAACTCGAACATTGAAATTCACAGCTTGAAAAAAATTCTATGAAACAACTGTACCATGATTTGCATGTTGAAGTACAGCCATATAATAAGGTAATTTAGCATAAGACGGCTCCCATTCTCCATAAATATCAACCAATGCCTTCTGCTTTCCACACCATGCTTTCCTGTATGATACTGTATATTGAAATTGATCATTAACGGCTGCCACAATAGCTTCAACTTTAATACCAGGATCTTTCTCAACAATATGTCAGACTAATGTGCTAATCATCTTTTCACTGACATGTTTGTGGTCTCGACTCAATCCCGTAAACAAACAAGTGTGAGGACCCTCATATTTTGTGATTTGAAAATATCCATATTTTTTTAACAATGCAGCACGAAGCCTCCATTTATAATGCTGAACATTATCTGATGATGCGCATCGTACGGACCATAATTTCGAATACGACTGAACTATATTGTATGTCCGATGCTTCATAATGTGATAAAGATCAACAGCTCTCCTTACATAATCTTTACTATCAAACATTAGACCTTTAGAAAATTCAGTCATCGACGAGTCCCAAAACTGATTGTCAGAATTCAATCTTCGACCAGCACTAACACAACCACCATCATCTAAATTTATATCATTAAAATATTATGAAAGTTCGTGAAAACAAGATTGAGATTCTTCCACATTAATTTTAGCTTGAACATCTTCATCATCATTCTCATCTTCATCATCATCATCATTACTGTTACTGTTCTCATCCATCCAACTGTCTTCATCTTCATTTTTATCTGACTCAAAACCCAGACTATCAGAATTTATTCCACCGACTACCCAATCATCGTTTCCTATATGAGTGTCGTCTCCTGCACTTACCACTACTTGTAGCAAAGGAGAAGTCACCATAGCAGAAGACACAGGAGAAGTCACCACAGCACTTGAAATAATTGGACAGCTAGGACCGACAATAGTGGAATGTTGTTCTGTAAAACCGGCCTCAACACTATCGGTTTGTATCATAGGAGTTACGAAAGGTGAGGAAGGCCCAACATTATTATCCACTTGAGTTAAAAACCGACTATGGTATCCAAAGCTTGGTACATCTTCTTTTTCAATATATAATTCTAAAAATCGATATTCTGAATATTTCAAAGAAAAGGTCAGCATTTCTTCGACATCATCATCGTCATCAATTTGAACCAAAATATATTTACTCTGCATTAACTGTCCCGACAAATTAGGAGATCTCCATTTCAATTTTATTATATATTTTTCTTTGTCTACAGGAATACTGCTGTATAAATGATCCAATAATTCTTGACGTGATAATGATGAAGATATTCTAATCATCCGATTTGCAGAGTGACTATACTGCACACCAGTTTGATCATTCTGTATCATGCCATCATAATACAATAATACACGAACTCGAGTACTGGCCATTTTCTCAAAAAAAATTTACAATAAAATCAAAATTAAAATATTTAATATTATTAATTATTTTATCATTTCAAAAGATTTACATGATACATGCATCATATCATCAACAAATAGGTACAGATAGATCCTATCCTATTCAAAAATTATATTAATTCTATAGATTAATTACATTAAACAAACGATACGCAAAAAGGACCGAAAGAAATTTCGGCAGCATTTTCCCTTAGTTCTCCCCACACGACTCAAAATGTGTGACGAGAACTAAAAAAAAATACTATCTGAAATTTTTCTCGAACCCTCCGCATATCATTCGAATAATGTAATTATCTATCGACGTGCGGCCCGCCGCCGGCATGAGAGATAGAAAAAGAGAGAGAGGGGAAGAGGGAGAGAGAAAGAGGAAGAGGGAGAGAGAGGCGGCAAGAGCTCACCGCCGCCGAGAGCTCGCCGCCGTGCCACCGTGCCGTCGGAGAGATGCCGGAGAAGATCGAGAAGGGAGAAGGAGAAGAGGGAGAAGGAAGAAGGAGGGAAAAAGGGGTTTGGAGAGGAGAAAATGCCATTCTCTTTGGCGTTTTCTCTTTTTTTATTTTTTTTATTTTTTTAATTTTTTTAATTATCTATTTGTAATTTTTTAATAAATAAATTTAATTAAATAATAAAAATAATAATTTAAATGATAATTTTTAATTTAAATTAAAATTAATTTTTTTTTAATTTTAATTATAATTCTTATTTTATTACTATTTTTTTATTTATTTTTTTTATGATATTTTTTTAAATTTATTTTAAATTTTTTATCATTTGAAATTATAATTTCAGTTTTCTTCCATTTTTATCTTTTTAGCATTCTATTACGTATTCTTTTTCTTTAGTTAAAATATTTTTTAAATAATTATGTTTAAATTAATTTAATTATTTAAAATGATATTTTTTATTTCAATTATAATTATCATTTTTATTTTTTAAAATTAAAAATTAAAAATTTTATTTTTCAATTAGAATTATAATTTCTATTTTTTTTCAAATCTATTTTTCCTTTCTTTCTTTTTTAGGGTATTTTTAATTTTTTACAATATTTTTTTCTTTTCTTCAGATAATTTTTTTACAATAATTTTAAAAAAAATTATTTTTTTAAAGTTCAATTTATAAATTTTTTTTTCCATATTTTTCCTCATTTTTTAACTTTTTAATGTATTTATTTTTGATCAAAATTTAATTCAAATTAAATTTTTTTAAGTCATATTTATAAAATACCCTAAAAAAGAAATTATAATTAATTTAATTTAATTTTATTCTTTTATGATATATTTTTTTAATTTAATTTATAATTTTTATAATTTTAAATTTTAATTTTAGTTTTCTTCCATTTTTATCTTTTTGACATTCTATTACGTATTTTTTTCCTTTATTTAAAATATTTTTTAAAAAATTATATTTAAATTAATTTAGTTATTTAAAATATTATTTTTAATTTCAATTATAATTTTAATTCTTATTTCTTAAAATTAAAAATTATAAACTTTGTTCTTCAATTACAATTATAATTTCTATTTTTTTCAATTCTTTATGTTTTTATGAAATTTTTTTAGGCTATTTTTAAAATTTTTTTGAATCTTTTTTAAATAAATTAATTTTAATTTGAGAAAATAATTTTAAATTTTTTTTATTTCAATTAATCTTTAAAATTTTATTTTTTTAAAAATTTTAATTTATAATTCTTATTTTTTTTGATTTTTTAAAAATTTTTATTTTTAATGCTACATTTTATTTTTTAAATTCTTTTTTTAATTTTTTTGACAAGCATTTGAAATGATGTTTTTCAATTAAATTTCAAATTTTTATTTCTTTCATATTTCTTTCTCTTTTTTTTCATTTCCTATGATATTTTTTATTTTTAAATTTCTTAAGATTTTTTTTCATATTTTTTAAAAAAAAATTGAAAAAAATATCTAAATTTATTTTTTTTTGAATTACAAATTCAAATATTTATATTCTAAATTTCAATCAAAATTAAAATTTTAATTTATTTATTAATTTCAAATTTTTTTAAAAAAAAATTCATTATTTCTTGATTATTTCTTCTTTTTTTTTGGTGGGAAAAATTGAAAACGCCATTTCAATTGGTGTTTTTTTTTTTTTTTTGGGACGATGCCATCGTGAAAAATAGGGTGACGTGGAGGGGAGAAAAAATGCCATTCAAAATGACGTTTTTCCCTTTTGCATTAGTTTGATAAAAAAATTTGGTTTTGAATTATTTTGATATTTAAATTTTTTTTTTGTATTATTCTGGTAAAGAGCTCAGGGGATGACTCCCTGCGATTCCGATATGATAAAGTAATCTAAAGTGATACTGCTTCTCCGTCACTATGACCAGTGGATGACTAGCATGGACCATGAATATTAATTTTCTTGGATATCAAGTATGTCTCTCGTTAGAGGATTCCAAAAGGTTAGTGACATGACAGTTTTTTCAGAGAAACCGTGCTTGTCTAACAATCAGTCAGTTGCAACAGCTCCTATAAATGATTGCTGATCTGTTGAGTGTTGCAGAATTTTTTTTTCAGCAAAATAATAAGAAAAATAAATCAGAGCAACCATAAAAGAACACAGAATTTTACGTTGATCAACAAATATTTGCCTACGTACAAAGCGTTCACCTTCTTGACTATGAGAAAAAAAGAGAATTTAATTGCCAGTCCCTTATTTATTGATGATGCTATAACCTTCAATTGCTTGGATTTAATCCCAAACCCAAACCCTACAACCCCTACATACCCCTCTCTATTCCATCTCTCAAGCCGTGAAAAAGCAATATGATGGCTTATGAAAATCTGTTTCTTGGTGCAAATAGAATAAAATCCTAAATAAATTTAGGCTGTCTCAAAATGTTAGATTAAAACCCAATGATTGTAATAAGAGATATGAAAAAGATAACACTAGCAAATTGTCTTGTAACTTGAGAAATTTATGCAATAGTAATTATGTCTAGCACCGGCCAATCTATCTAGATCCACTCGTGCATCTGTTGCTCTGGAATGGGCATGTCTTTTCTAGGCTTTGGACATGTATCTTTTGCACGAAAGAATGATTGATTTTCTTGTGCCATCTCTTTGCATAGTTTTCATAGTATGAGAAACTATTTTTTCATCCAAAGCACGGTTACGAAGCTGACATCATATTTTAAAAGTGGTACAATATACGATCCAAATGATCAAGGTTGCAAAAAAAAAAAAATCAATCATTCTTCCACATGAAAGGTACAATCTGAACTTTTTGGCTAGGTAGAACTCTTGATATGCTCATGCAACATGAGTGCAAATTAGAAACCAAATTTGGACTCCATGGGTTATAACATGACATCCAACTTCAGTGGTTCTTCTCTTTTTCTCTGCACGGTCTTCATCACCCTTCTTCAAAAATAATATATTGTTCATTTCTATGCCACAAGGAGTGTTTGGTTGGAGGGAGTTGGGGTCTAAAATAGAAATAAAAATGGATGACTCCTATTCCAATCATTTGGTTGGAAAGAGTCTTATTCCGATTCCGATTTTGGGATAGAATGACCCCCCTATAGTTTTTGTGGCTTCTTCGTGCCACTACCCCTCCCTACAACCCTGATGCCAATGGCTGCTATGCACCCCCACCCACTCCCCCCCCCCCCCCCTCCCCCACTCCAGCGACCATGGCTTCTCTATGCCACCTCCATCTTCAGTGGCCCATGAAGAAGATTTTTTTCAAAAAAAATTAATTTAATTATGGCATGAAATAATCCTACTCTTTGAAATATTTACTATATTAGCCATGCACACTAGAACTTTAACTGGTTAAAATCCGAATGGTTCATATTTAATCTAATGGTCAGAAATAGATAATAAAAAGATTAAAATACCTTTCAGAGTATGGTAGCAAAACCCAACTTCTCTTTCATACAAAAAGGCCAGCTTTCTTATGTAAATTAGCTGCCCAAGTCGTTATTAATCCTAACTCCTCGGGGGCACGAGTCGTGGCGGTATCATTTTTTAAGGGATCTTGGTTATCATATGTCAAGCCAGCATATTGCTCTGCCATCTAGAAGAAGGTTTCAGCCTCCAGTTCCCTTATTCAGCATCAATTCCTTTGGTTAATCGGAAGTGGCATTTCAATTAGTGTTACGGATGACCCTTGGCTCTCATTGTTGCCTCTTGCAAAATGGCCTACGTATCTATTAATATGGACTCTCAAATAGAAAAATTGTGGGTAAGTGATTTGATTACCTCTGATTGAGAATGGAACTGGGACCTTATCTCCCAACTGATGCCAACTAAGATGATGCGTCAAAATAGCATTTTGACCTTGGCAAATACCAACTGGCCTGAATCAGTTAGTTTGAGGGAAAACTTGCGAGAAATTATGGGTTAGAACAGTTCTACTACTTATACCTGGGACCATTTAATAACAAGCCAGCACATCACCTACCAGTGAAAAAGGCTATATTGTTATCTAAGATTGATCAAAATTTTTAAATTAAAAAAAAATTATTATTAATTATGATTGGCTAGCTGATAACTTTTACAATTTTGAATGAAAAAGATTTACTTTTTTAGATGGTGCGCTGATTTATTATTGGATGGTTTAAGATATATATAAAAGAACTATTCTAACTAATAATTTTTGGAAAAGTTACACACACATAGCATTAAAGGATCTTTATCTGATTATTGAGCAGGAGCGCGCTTACCTACAGTATCCCTTATTTGAATTGGGTTTGTAAATTGAAGATACCTTCTCGTGCCAAACTCCTTTGGTGAAAAGTCCAATGGGGATGTCTCCCATGCAAAGAGGTGATGGCAAGAAGAGGCATTATGTTGGTGGCAAAAGCCTATTGTGATCTTTATATGTTGGAATGTCATTGACGATATCAATCATGTTGTTAGGACCATAGCCCCTAACCAACTTTCTAAAAAAAAAATTCTGATAAAAGACAGGATTTATTAGCCTTTATCCATTATGCTCAGAACCCATCTTCCTTCGAAAATTATTGCCACGTCACCAGCCACATAAATCCCACTTGGGACCCTAAAGGGTGTGCGCTGGAATATAGCCAACAATCTCCCCCCAACGACTATTTGAGGAGCTGAATGGGACTTGAACCTGCAATCTTGCTCTGATACTATGTGTTAGGACCGTAGTCTCTAACCAACCTTTTAAAACAAAAATCTCCGATGGAAGACCAGATTTATTAGCCTTTATCCATTAGGCTTAAGAAAAGGAAGAGATGATCTTTTTGAAGAATAACTAAAAAACTCTCAAATTTGCTTTGACTAATTTGCTGATATCAATTAAAATTAATTTATTATTCTAAATCCTCAAAACTGTTTGATTTGAATCGATTCATCTTTATCAATTCAAAACTAAAATAGTTGGTATCAAGTTGAATTTGAAAGATTTTAACTTTAAAATTAGAATTTGATAATCTAAATTTAAATATGCTTAATTTGAAATAAAAAAAAAGATAGAAAAGTCGAAAAGTAATATTATTTAGCTTTAATTTGAAAATAAAATGGAAGAAAATATTATTAACATATCACAAGAAAAAATAAATTTTCTAGTATTGAATCTCAAAAAAATAGGAGTGGTGTTTGTTGCATATTTAAGTTCAAAATAAATTATCTAGCCTTGATTAAAAATTTAAATTAATTTGTGTTAAGAAAATTAAATTTGATCTTAAATTCTTGATTTGAAACTTCATATACCTTTAATTTGACTGAAAATACTAATTATTTGACTTAAAAAAAATTAACTTTGATCTTAAACTCTCAATTAAATGCTTTATGATTTTCTTAAGTTGAGCTTTCATGCGTGTATTTAATTTGAATTAAGAAAAATAAATGTGGATCTTAAATTTTTGATCAATTGCTTTATGATCTCCTTAATTTGAGCCTTGATGTGATTTTAATCATGATTTGATTGTTTGATCAGTTTTGATAATTAATTGAAGTCAAAGTGAACTTAAAGTATATTATTACTCCAAACTAATTATTTTTACATACTTTTAATTTTGAAACTCATTTAAAAATCTGAATATAATAAAGAATTTTGATATGCTTTGAAAAATCTTTGTAAAATCATTTGTATCAAAGTAATTTATACTCAAAAAATGAATTTGAAAATATAACTCTCATTTGCTTTGATATTATCATTGATTTACTCGATACATGCCTTTTTCAAACTTAAATGATTGATTTTTGTTAAGAAAAGGAATGAATGAATTTGAAGTACGTATTATGCTTGATTTTTTTATTCAAATCTTTGTAAAGTTCTATTTTTCTTAAAGCTTAAAAGTGCTTATTTGAAAATCTGATTAAAGAATCATATTCATTCAAAAAGGGAGAGACCTATTGACATTTAAATTCAAGCTAATTTTTGAAAAAGAAACAATATTTTAAGTATATCTTGAATCAATAGATAAGTTATTTTTTAAAGGAAGATGAACTAATTTAAATTGATTTTTTGAACTTGATGCATCTCTCATTTTGATACATTTTTATTGATTTTGATGATTTTTCTTGATCCTTCACATGAGCTTTTTGATGCTGTCAAAAAGGGAGAGAGAAATATTGAGTATATACTTAATGAATTAATTCTTAAGATGCTCATCAATTTGATGCTGGAAACCTTAATACTTATTGATTTGAATTGAGATATTAATAAGAAATGAGTATATGAAATATGTGCAATGCACCAAAGACTAATTGAGAACATTCATAAAGTGTGCATTCATGTATTTAATCTAATATTTCATGATATATTTTAGCAAAATGTATTGAAATATATTTTTTATTTTTATTACGTATATACTCAAAGTTTTGTCATCATCAAAAAGAGAGAGATTGTAGACTCTATGATTGATTTTGATGATTCTAAAATATTGAGTATAAATGATACTAATCATGTATTTCAAGAATGTATGTAGGTCTTTTCAAGTGTTAAAATTGAAGAAATAATTCTTGAAAAAGATCTCCATAAAATTCACTAAGTCAAGGTCTTCAAAGAAGAAAAATTTAAGTTCAGACTTAATGGAGTTGACCCCAAAGAAAAAGAAGCCAATCCCTTCACTGAAACATGCATTAAAATGATGTATTTCAAGTTTCGAAAAGATTAGAGTCGACCTCAGGAAGATTAGAGTCAACTTTGGCACATTGAAAAAAAACTGGCATAGAGTCGAGCCGACTCGAAAAAAATTCGAGCCGACTCCATTCGCGGGACAGAAAGTAATTTATGCAAGTTTGAGACCAAGCCACTCGAAATAAAATCGAGTCGATTCGAAATGAAACTGAACCGGCTCTAAAAAAAATCGAGTTGACTTGTGACATGGGACAGGCAAAATGGCTAATTTTTCTATACTTTTTTAATGGCTAGTTTTTGAATCTAATGGCTATTCCAAGGGCTTCAATGGTCAAAACTCTTTATTCAGCCACTTCCAAGCTTACAAAAGGATAGAGATTCAATTGAGAAGGAAGAGAAGTGGATTAAAGAGAGAAAATCATTAGATTGAGTGAGGATTATTGAATATCATTGAAAAGAGAAAAAAGAAAATGAGTTGTGTACTGATTTTATAGAGCTTTCAAAGAGTGATCTTCACCAACATCTTCTATATCCTCCCAAGCATCAAAAAAAAAAAATCAAGCATCAAAAGAACAACTCTTCATCGACTTTGTCCAAGCTAAAAATAGTTTTCATTTTCTATTTTATTTGTGCTGAAATTTTTGTACCTTATATTTTTGGATTTTTTTTATAAGTTTCTTTGAGAGAAAGAAACTTGGGGTTAAGGTCCATCCAAGCTCGGAATTGGATATTAAAGGTTTTAGTTGGTGAGCCTATAAAACTAACTAGATTGATTGTGAGGCTGAAAAATGATCATTGTAAGATATTGATTGGTGAGCTTGAAAAATCAACTGGATTGATTGTGAGTCTGAAAAATAATCGGTGTAAGATTTTGATTGATAATCCTAGAAAACAACTGAATTTATTGGTGAGCCTAAAAAATAAATGTACTGTAATCAGACTGATTATAGTGGAATCTCAAGGAGAGCTTGGAGAGTAGACGTAGATGCGAGGTTGCACCGACCACTATAAAATTCTTGTGTATTTGTGTTGTGCTTTCTCTCGTTTATCTTTCTTGCATTCAATACTTGCTTTGTTTAGTTATAGTTCTTGAATAGCAATTTTCATATCTTATTTCCACTATAGAATTGCATGTACTTTACCAACACTTAAGTTACTCAATTAATTACACATATTTAGATCTCAAATTTGGTTCAATTTTATAAGAACCAAATTTTTCCCCCTCCCCCTCTTGGATTATTACCTCTGGGCAACACATGTGCTAGTGGGGTACATGCCCTTTTGCTTCAGCATGCTGGCGGTGGTTGGATGTGTTAGATGTATGTCCTAGAAGTTAATATGGCTGATATATTATAATAAATCTAAAATATAATTTTGTACTTAATATATTGATATGATCAATAAAAAAAAGATAATTTTTTTTCATTCAAATGTGATGTGTCCTTGAATCATCTATGGAATTAGTTTCGATACATATTCTCAAAGTGTTGAGAATTAGAGACATGTATTTAATTTCTAAAGACTCCCGATCATAAGATCATTATGAGGATGATGATAGATCTGGATAGACTGGCACACAAATCTCTTTCTTTGGGATAGATGGGTCTCTAATCTACTGTGTAGAGACACAGGATAATAAATACGGATGGTTGTTAGAGAATAACTAGCACTGAGCGTGACCATACGAGAGATCACTTGGATTTCTATTCAATCATCAGTGATTATCTCGATGCTGTAGTTGTGTGACTGATCCTTTGACTTAAGATGGTACTGCTACTCGCAGTGAGGCTGCTGGAGTTTGATTGATATATAAACATGGATCTCAATGAACTTTTGTAGTAGATGTTGGCGACAGTTGGTCCACTGTAGGAGTGGGGTGCGCGTCAAGATAGGATCTATCGACTTTGATAGAAAGGAGTAGTCCTATGAGATTTGAGAGACTAAGTCCAAGAGTCTGTGGCTACAGTAAAGTGATTGATGAAAAAAATTTTCATAGACATCATAACTGGACTGGAGCTAATCAACTATCATATGATCGATGTTGAAGTTTGACGATTTATCCATGATCTGCCATCTAGTCGAGACTCACGATAGAGGGACTAAATCACACGTTAACTACACCTAGAGGTTCATCTCAGTTCTACTAGGTTGCTACTATATTTGCTAGATGTCGCTGGTGAATTATGAGAGCTCACTAGGATTATTCTGGATCGACAATCTTTGCTAAGTTAGAGTGAAATTATTCCGATCCATTGAAAAGAGTTTCAATGATATAATGATAGAGATCATTGTATATCTTACTATCAGATAAAATTGAACCTATGGGGTCACATAACAAAGAGATTAGGCTTGGAATAAAAAATTAAGCTTATGAAGTATCATTTGGGTTTAGAGAAACCCATTGGATTCATGGTAACCTTGCTAGCATATGGTTAAACCTAATTTCTTTTTTCGTTGGGATTACTTATTTGATAACATAATTCTAACTTAATTATCTGCTAATAATCTACATGAATAAGATTCATGAAACTTCAATTATTGAGTGTCTAAGGTTATGGATCACATAAATTAAGAGTGTAAGTCCCTTATGAATCTCCTTGATAGTTATTATGGGGCACCACTTTGATTTGTTCAATTTGGACAGATCCATTAATTAGAGGGCCTTTGGTTTTCATATGAGATATCTCTTGGATGCAAAAGAGGGTGTCTAATTATGGGTGCAAGGGCTCCAATAGTTGGTGCCTAATGGGCTTCCTAATATAAGTTAGATAACTTAGTTAATAAGAATCCTAATGCAAGTAGGACTTATATAATGAAATTGAATAGAATTCAATCCTTATACCTATTTAACGGGACCTCCCCTAAAATTTTTAGAGCATCAAAATTAGCAGCCCCTCACACCCAAAGACTCTCCCCACGCCCTCTCTTCCTCTCCCTTTCTCTTCTCTTGGGTGTTCTATACACCCCTTCCTTGGGATGCACGTCTCAAGGAGTTTCATGTCCAAAAGAGTTTGGGTGCCTCTTCCTTACTGGTTTCTAGCATTTGGTAGTTACACATAGCAAGAAAAAACTCTAGATAAGAGAAGAAGAAGAAAATCAAAATGAAAGATCAAGTGTTGATCGTGATCCAAGCTTCGTTCAAATTCAGTAGGCTGAATTTTAGAGAATCAAAATTCAGATTATAGAAGGCTGTTTCAGGCTAATCCTGAGTAGATACTCATAGAGGTCGGATACTTGTGTGGCTAATAGAGAGCCTCATCTCTTTCAGATCTAATTTTGAAGAAAGAGATTGCGAAACAGGTATGTGTTTTGATCATATTCTGAATTTCAGTATATATCAATTTCAGCATATGAAATAGATCCATGTGGTTTTATATTTTTATGCATACAAAATTTAGATTAAAAATATTTTAATCTTATTCTCCACTGTGGTGTTTAAAAAATAAAAGTTTTAAAATACATATGCATGCACCAAACCCAGAATTTCAACAGTCGTATCAGAGCCACGGATTTTCATATGCTGAATTTTGACATACATATTTTTAAAAAGATCTTAAAATTAATTTTTTCTTAATACATGAGATATATGGATAGATCTTCAAATCTAAAATTTAATTTTGAATTTAATTTTAGAACATATAGTTGATATGTTATTGCATACATAGATCTGAATTTTAATTTAGAAAGAGTTCTAGTCTATGTTCATGTGATACATAGATGCATGCATAAAATCTAAAATTTTTCTATGATCTGAATTTTGATGCATATATGTGATATATGATTATATTTTTAGATCATAAATTTATTTTTAATCTGATCCATGATTAGTATATGAGATATATGACATCATGCTAAGATCTGAAATTATGTTTAGATCTAATTTTACATGCATATATATGATATATGTTTGTATGCTAAAATCTAAAAATTATTTTTATATTTTAAAATTTATTTTCATACAAAAAATTTAGATCTAAAATATGATTTTAGAATCTGAAATTTATGTTGTGCATGAGAGTTTTAGTCATAGAAAAATTAAAAATTAGATCATGTAATAGGATTACATCTAAGATTTTTGATTTGAGTCATATGGATTTAATTCAATTAAGTAATTGATCAAACCGAGTCAAGTGCTGAATTGAGTTAGATTAATTAAGTTAATGATCATACAATTATTATTGATCAAATCGATTGAGTCCCATATGTAGAATTGACTAACCTAAGGACCTAATTTGGCTCGTTGGTTTGAGTCCGATTCGCTTGAGCTAACCGATTCTGATCAATCGACCTATTGATGTCTCAGGTAAGTTAATGAGATGTAGTTATTTAATTAATTTCGTTAGCCGATCTGACCAATTCATTGATGTCTAAGGAAGGCAACGGGAGGATCCCCACCGTTCTCCACTTATCTGGCCAATTTGGAAGATTGAGTCTTGACTTAGGTTGCTTAGCAATTTAGCTTAGCCCATGCCAGTTAGATCAGTCATATGATGACTGATTAGATGAGATCTAAATCTAAATTTTTTCATAAATATTAAGTCCGTAGATCTTCCACCGTTGTAGTTGTGCTGGCGTGTTACCGATATTGATTATTCTCGACTGATCACAGTGGTTCAGTTGCATTGAGAACACGCAACTACTCTATTAGCAAAGAGTTACTCTAGGATAAGGATGGGGTTGGGCCCAATAACTGTTAGGTGAAGGACTCAATGACGGCCTTACACCTATTTGTGAACGGTGGGTCGGGCTTAACAAAGAAGTATGGGTAATAACTGTAAGGTGAGCCCACATGACTTAGAGACCAAGTGGCTGCAACATGCTTAGTGAAGCATCTGGACAAAGTATTGCCTACGCATCGGTGTGCATGTTACCAATAACTGTTAGATGAGATGCATGTCATCGGTGGGACCGCAACCCCACTAGAAATCTTTTATCGCGTTAGGATTTTTATTTTCTTCCAAGAGAGTGGAGAGATCCAAAAAATTAATGGGAGTCATTATTTGCATCTTAAAGTCTCTAGAAGCAAATTAAAATATTAAGTATAAAAGTCTAACTTAAATCTTTACTCTTACAGTGAAACCATCATGTCAACCTCAAACTCTCTAGCTCGCATCTTTGAAACCAATCATTTGACTGGTAATAATTACAAAGACTGGCTCAAAAATCTCAGGATTGTCCTAACCTCAGAAAAGTTAAGCTATGTTCTCGACCAGAATCCCGTTGTGTTATCAAATCGTCCTACTCCTGAGCAGAGAGCTGCTTTTGAGAAGTGGATAGGTGAAGACAGTCGGATCAAGTGTTACGTGCTGGCGTCCATGTTAAACGAGTTGCAAAGCCAGCACGAGCATATGCCCACTGCTCGGGCTATGATCACTCACCTGCAAGAGTTGTATGGTGAGCAAAATCATACTGTGCACTTCAAAGTATCCAAAAAACTCTTTAATCTGAAGATGCGTGATGGGCAGTCTGTCCATGAGCATTGTATGACAGTGATCAAGGACATTGAGGAGCTTGAAAAGCTCGGACTAAAAATACAAAAAAAATTGCAGATAGATCTGATCCTTCAATCTCTTACCAGTTCATATAGTCAATTCATTGTGAATTTTTATGTGAACAAACTTAACTGTACTATCCGAACTTGTCAACATATTAGTCACTATAGAGGGTACCTTGAAGAGTTCAAGGGGAACTATTCTCGCTGTGGAGTGGACTGCTTCTTTCAAGAGAAAGTCTACTAGAAAGAAGAAGGTTAAATCCGTAAAGAAGCAAAAGAAAGAAAGCAAGCTGAAGAAGGATGATCCAAAGGCGGCTGAGAAAAAGAGAAAGTGTTTCCACTGTCATGCTGAAGGCCACTGGAGGAGAAACTATTCAAAATATCTGGAGAGCCTGAAGACCAAAAAGGGTGATAAACCTTTCGAAGGTATGCTCGTAATTGAATCTAACCTTACGGTTTCTTCTACTTCTAGTTGGATATTGGACTCTGGCTCGAGTGCTCACATATGTACCTCAATGCAGGGTCTGATAGAAAGTACGAGGTTGAGAGAAGGTGACATGATCTTTTCAAGTCGGTAATGGAGCAAAGATTGCTGCAGAGGTCATTGGTACTTACCCTCTTCATTACCATCTGATGTTAGATTAAATTTAAAAGACTGTTATTATATTCCTGTAGCTAGTCGAAATTTAATTTTCATGTCTGTGCTAGCACAGGAAAGTTTTGATATTAGTTTCAATAAAGACTTTTGTTTCATTTATTTACAAAATAAATTGGTTGCACGAGGTCTTTTAATTAACAATCTTTATCACTTGCATATTGATGCGAATGTGAACCTAAACGAGCAAATAGTGAGTGCCGTAGGAGACCCAGAGATGAGATTAACCAGAAGTACTTGTGGAACCATAGACTATGTCATATTAGAGAGGACATGATAAACAGACTGAAAAAGGATGGGATTCTTGGCTCTCTTAACCCAAAGCCGTATCCAGCTTGCAAATCCTGCCTTCGAGGAAAGATGGCTAAGTTGCCCTTTGTAGGATATGGAGAAAGGGTCATAGAGCTACTTGCCATGGTACACACCGATGTGTGTGGGCTATTTGATGTGCAGACCAGGGATGGTTATACCTACTTCATTACCTTTATCAATGATTTGTTTAGGTATGGATATATGTATCTAATGAAACACAAGTCTGATTCCTTTAAAAAGTTCAAAAAATTCAAACATGAAGTAGAAAAGCAGACAGACAAATCCGTTAAGATTTTTCGATCTGATCGATGAGGTGAATACCTTAGTTCAAAATTTTTGAGATATCTTAAGGACAATGGCATAGTCTCTTAATGAACTCCTCCTAAAATACCTCAGCTCAACAGGATATCCGAAAGGAGGAACAGGACCCTATTGAATATGGTCAGGTCCATGATGAGCTTCACTGATCTACCCTTATTTTTTTGGGGACATGCCTTGTTAACTACCATTCACTTGTTGAATAGGGTTCCTTCAAAGTCTGTTCCTATCACATCGTATGAGATATGATTCGGTAAGAAGCTGAGTCTGAGTTATCTTAAGACTTGGAGATGTTCGGTCTATATCGAGAGATAGATGGCGAAAAAATTGGAGGATAGATCTATTATAGCTCGCTTTATAGGGTACCCAAAAGAATCCATGGGATACTACTTCTACTTTCTATAAGACCATAATGTGATTGTGAGTCGAAATACCATATTTCTGAAAAAATAGTTTATCCATGATAGCGGCAGTGGGAGGTTAGTGAAACTCGAAGAGATCTCTGAAGAGTTTAGAGCTATAGATCCTCAGAAACCCGTAGTCCATGAGCCAGTAGTTGATGTTCCTTTGCCACCTTATAGATCTAGCAGGGTCTTCCAACCTTCTGAAAGGTATATGGATATGCTTACGAAGAAAGTAAAAGAAATGTTCCATATGGGAGATAGAGGTCATGGTGATGGTCCCAATACTTTTGACGAGACAATGTTTGACATCGATTTTGAAAAATCGTTAGATGCTATGAAGTCAGAAATTAACTCGATGTACTTGAACCAAGTCTGAACTTTAGTAGATCCACCTGAAGGTATTGTACCTATTGGATGTAAATGGATCTACAAAAAGAAGATAAGTGCCGATGGTAAGGTAGAGACCTATAAAGCTAGATTTGTGGTTAAAGGTTATAGTCAGTGTGAGGGTATTGACTATCAGAAAACTATCTCGTCTGTAGCCATGCTGAAATCCATCCGCACTTTGCTTGCTGCTGCAGCAGCTTACTATGATTATGAAATTTGGCAGATGGATGTGAAAATTATCTTCCTAAATGGATATCTTGAGGAAGATATCTATATGGAGCAGCCTATGGGTTTCACATCTAGTGATGGTGATCACAGAGTCTGCAAGCTGCAAAAGTCCATACATGGATTAAAGCAGACTTCTCAGAGTTGGAACCATCATTTTGATGAAACAATCAAATCGTTTGATTTTATAAAAAATGAAGAGAAACTTTGTGTATACAAGAGAGTCAGTGAGAGTACAATCACCTTTCTCGTACTGTATGTGGATGATATTCTTCTCATTAGGAATGATATTCCCATGCTGACCATAGTCAAAAGATGGTTGTCCAAGGAATTCTCCATGAAAGACCTAAAGGAAGCATCCTATATTCTCAGAATAAAGGTCTATAGGGATAGATCTAAACGGATGCTTGGCCTGTTACAAAAGCTGTACATAGAGAAGGTGCTGAAGAGGTTCATCATGAAAAACTCCAAGAGAGGTCATTTATCTCTTAGGCATGGTATTCATCTCTCCAAGACGATATGTCCGATCACATCTGAGGAGGTGCAGTGCATGAGTAGGATTCCTTATGCCTCGACTATAGGAAGCCTCATGTACGTCATGCTATGTACTTGACCTGATATTGTCCTTACTGTGAGTGTCACGAGTAGGTATCAGTCAAATCTAGATGATGAGCACTGGATAGCTGTGAAGAACATTCTTAAGTACTTAAGAAGGACTAAGGATCTATTCTTGATCTTTGGAGGTGATTCTGAGTTGCGATTCGAGAGTGTATTCTTGTTCGATTTACTAGAAGGATTCTGAGTAATCGATCAATGGAGGTTGAGTGTGTTATAAATGTGTAGGATGAATTCTGATTTTAATATTAATTGTAGAACTAGATGTCATATCATGATACAGTACTGCAAAGACAATAGCACTATAGCCCTTCTAAGGAGCTAAGGTCTCACCAAAAGTCCAAACACATAAAGTACTGATATACGCGTCTACCTTATATCGAAGTACAAAGAGTAGACTCTACGAATAACGTGGCAGACCTACTGACTAAGCAGTTGAGCCAACCGAAAATAAAAATCCACTTTGAAAAGATGGGACTTAGTTTTATGGCCAATTGGCTTTAGTCCAAGTGGGAGATTGTTAAATGTATGTCCTAGAAGCCAATATGGCTGATACATTGTAATAAATCTAGGACACAATTTTATACTTAATATATTGATATGATCAATAAAAGAGTAATTTTTTTTTCATTCAAGTGTGATGTGTCTTTGAATCATCCATGAAATTAGTTTCGATATATATTCTCAAAGTGTTGAGAATTAGAGATATGTATTTAATTTCTAAAAGCTCCCGATCATAGGATCATCATGAGGGCGATGATAGATCCGGATAGACTGGTGCACAAATCACTTCCTTCAGGATAGATGGGTCTCTAATCTACTGTGTAGAGATACAGGATGACAAATGCAGATGATTGTTAGAGAACAATTAGCACTAAGCGTGACCATATGAGAGATCACTTGAATTTCTATTCAATCGTTAGTGATTGTCTCGATGCTGTAGTTGTGTGACTGATCTTTTGACTTGAGATGGTACTCCTCACAGTGAGGCTGCTGGAGTTTGATTGATACATAAACATGGATCTCAATGAGCCTTTATAGTGGATGTTGGCGATAGTTGGTCCACTGTAGGAGTGGGGTGCGTGTCAAGATAGGATTTATCGACTTTGATAGAGAAAAGTAGTCCTATGAGATTTGAGAGGCTAAGTCCAAGAGTCTGTGGTCACAGTAAAGTTATTGATGGAAAAGAGTTTTCATAAACATCATAATTGGACTTGAGCTAATCAGTCTATCATATGACTGATGTTGAGGTTTGACGATTTATCCATGACCTGCCATCTAGTCGGAACTCACGATAGAGGGACTAAATCACACGTTAACTACACCTAGAGGTTCATTTCAGTTCTACTAGATTATCACTACATACTGCTAGGTGTCACTGGTGGATTGTGAGGATTGCTCTGGATCGACAATCCTTGCTGAGTTAGAGTGAAATTATTTCGACCCATTGAAAAGAGTTTCAATAATATAATGATAGATATCATTGTATATCTCACTACCAGATAGAATTGAATCTATGGGGTCACACAACAAAGGGATTAGGCCTAGAATAAGAAATTGAGCTTATGAAGTGTCAATTGGATTTAGAGAAATCTATTGGGTTCATTGTAACCTTGCTAGCACATAGTTGGACCCAATTTCTCTTTTCGTTGGGATTACTTATTTGATAAGATAATTCTAACTTAATTATCTGCTAATAACCTATATGAATAAGATTCATAAGACTCTAATTATTGGGTGTCTAAGGTTATGGATCACATAAATTAAGGGTGCAAGTCCCTTATGAATCTCCTTGATAGTTATTATGGAGCGCTACTTTGATTTGATCAATTTGGGTGTGTCCATTAATTAGAGGGTCTTTGATTTTTATATAGAGTGTCTCTTGGGTGCAAAAAAGGGTATCTAATTATGGGTGCAAGGGCTCCAATAGTTGGCGCCTAATGGGCTTCTTAATATAAGTTGGATAACTTAAGTTAATAAGAATCCTAATATAAGTAGGACTTGTATTATGAGATTAAATAGGATTCAATTTTTATGTCTATTTAAAGGGACCTCTCCTAAGATCCCTAGAGCATCAAAATCAGCAGTCCCTCACACCCAAAAGCTCTCCCCACGCCTTCTCTTCCTCTCCCTTTCTCTTCTCTTGGGTGTTCTATACACCCTTTCCTTGGGACGTGCGTCCTAAGGATTTTTATGCCCAAAAGAGTTTAGGTGCCTCTTTCTTATTGATTTCTAGCATCTGGTAGCAGCATATAGCAAAGAGAAACTCTAGAGAAGAGGAGAAGAAAAAGATCAAGGAGAAAAATCAAGTGTTGATCGCGATCCAGACTTCGTTCAAATTCAGTAGGCTGAATTTTGGAGAATCAAAATTCAGATTATAGAGGACTGTTCCAGGCTGATCCCGAATGGATACTCATAGAGACCGGATATTTATACAGCTAACAAAGAGCCTCATCTCTTCTAGATCCAGTTTTGAAAAAAGAGATTGCGAAACAGGTATGTGATTTGATCACAATTTAAATTTCAGTATATATTAATTTCAGCATATGAAATAGATCCATGTGGTTTTATGTTTTTATGCATACAAAATTCAGATTAAAAGTATTTTAATCTTATTCTCTGCTGCAGTGTTTAGAAAATAAAAGTTTTAAAACACATATGTATGCACCAAATCCAGAATTCCAACAACTGGATTGATTGTGAGCTCGGAAAACAATCGGTGTAAGAGTTTGGTTGGTAATCCTAGAAAATTAATTAGATTTGTTTATGAGCCTGAAAAACAAATGTACTGTAATCGGGTTGATTATAGTAGAATTTTCAAGGAGAGCTTGGTAAGTAGACGTAGGTGCGGAGTTGCACCGACCACTATAAAATTCTTGTGTATTTGTGTTCTGCTTTCTCTCGTTTATCTTTTTTACATTCAATACTTGCTTTGTTTAGTTATAGTTCTTGAATAGCAATTTTCGTACCTTATTTTCACTGTTAAATTGCATGCACTTTACCAACACTTAAGTTACTCAATTAATTACATATATTTATTTAGATCTCAAATTTGGTTCAATTTTATAAGAACCAAATTTACTCCCCTCCTCCTCTTGGGTTGTTATCTCTGGGCGACACATGTGCTAGTGGGGTACGTGCCCTTTTGCTTCAGCATGCTGGTGGCGGTTGGATGTTGGTCTTTGGGTGCATGATATCTGCTAAGCCTGATAACTCTCTCCTTCACGATGAAACCATATTACCATCCCTCCAAATAAAGTTGAAGTCGAACCAGTCAGTCGCAATGAAAGATTGTTTCAGAATATAGTGCAGTAGTCCCCTGTCCAACTAGTGGGGAGAGTTAAAGCCTATTTCCCTATTTACAATTCAGCCGTTGCTCACTTAAAATCTTTACTTCCGTCAGGCGTTGGGGTGATCCGAATTTCCTCGATGTGCACAGCTCTTCTGCTTCTTTGGTCTCTTGGTCACGTCCCCTTCATGAAAGTATTAAGATAAAGAGTAAAATATCCAGACCCTCTTGAGGTTTGAGATAATTACATAATCCCACCTAATATTTTAAAAATATATAATATAAAAATTTAAAATTTAAAAAATAAAAAAAATCAAAATGAAAAATATAAAATATTTTAAGAGTCAAATAGATTAGATAGTGATCGATGATGCCAGTAAGTCCATTAGTTTATTTGACAGAAATATATTGATGGAGGATTATGTATCATGCATAGTAGAATATATATTTTCAAAATATTGAGTGAAAATCTGTAATTACTTCAAATCTTGAGAGAGATTATTATAATTTATTTTAAGATAAATTTTGATGCAACAGTGTGAACCAATAAGATGGCAAGGGGATATGTGATACGTGATTACACACAGAGAGGCAAATGCTGTAGCGGATTTTGTGGCAAAATATGCATTGGATACGCTCTTGGCCAGCGAGTGACGTAATCCATGGTGACTTGAGCTCAATTTTGCAGGTGGACAGCTCGGGCAAGATTCACAGGATGAACAAGGATTTTTTTAAAATATTATTTTTTAAATATTTTATTTGAAAAATGCCGTTCTTTCAAACTTATTTTCAAGATTACCGTTCTATACATGCTCCGCATGAAATCATGAATTCAACCCACATTTCATAGCCAACTCGACAGGTGATGTGGCATCAGTAAAATCCTGGGTTGAAGCTACAATTTTAAGAAATCGTGGGTTCAAACTACGGTCTCATATGCTCCAAAAAAAAAATCCTATGGGAAGGGTGGTGCAAGCCTTTTTTTTTTTTTTGGAAATCATAGAAAGAGAGAGAGAGAGAGGGGTGCTGGTGGCCGACAGGTGGTGCGGGTGGCTAGTGGGCAGCACAGGGGCTGTGGGGAATGGAGGTGGCTACGGGTGGGTGAGGGCGGCGATGGAACCGGCTGCGGAGGACATTGGGTACATCAATGGCCAGGGGACAACATGGGTGGCCAACGGGCGGTGCGGGGAGGGAAGCACGGCCAAGGGGTGGTGTCGGGAGGGCAACGCGGCCGGAGGGCCAAGAGGCGGTGACAGAGGTGCGATGGGTGGAGGGCCGTGGGAGGAGGAGAGCGCGGAGCAGTGATAGGCAGTGTGATCGAGGGAGGGGAGGCGTGGAGGAGCGACGGTGGCGCCGCGTGGGGGTGGGGAGGGAGGAGAGCCGCAGAGGGGTGGCGCCACGCGATGGGGAGGGAGGGGAGCCGCAAAGGGGCGGTGGTGGCGCCGCATGGGGGCGGGGGCCGACAGAGGGAGGTCGGCTGAGGGGTTGGGAGGAAGGGAAAGAAGAAACAAGGAGAAAAAAAGAAAAATAAAAAAAATAAATATAAATTAAAATAATTTTGAAAAAATATTTCAAAAATAATTTTTTTAAAAATATTTTTTAAAATTTAGTTCTTAAAATTAATAATTTATTATTATTTTAAAAATCTATTTTGAAATAAAAGAGAAGGAAGAAAAAATAGATATAAATAATTTATTTATTTTTTACCAATAAATAGATTTTTAAAATAATAATAAAATATAAAATAAATAAATATAAATAATTTATTTATCAAAAATAATATAAAATAAAAAATAGATTTTTTTAATTATTTATTATTATTATCATTTATTTTTAATACTTATTATTATTTATTAATTTTCATTTCTTCTCATTCCCCCGTTGGGGGGTATGGAAAAGTGGTGACTGGGCAGAGGAGCTGCAGGTCGTGCTAGAGGGAGGGTTGTGGGTGTTCGATATAGAGCCACGAAAGTTTAAAATAGATTTTTAAAATAATAGTAAAATATTAGTTTTAAAAAATAATTTTATAAAATAATTTTTAAAATTATTTTTTAAATAATATTTTATCATTATTTTAAAATTTTAATTATTTTCATTATAAAAATTATTGTATTTTTAAATATTTTATTTTATTTTATTATTTTAATTTTTTATTTATTTTAATTTTTTATTTATTTCTTATTTTAAAATATTTTTAAAAGTAATATTTATTTTAAAATAATAGTTTATTATTATTTTAATTATTTTCTAATACTTATTATTATTTTTATTATTTTGAAAAGAATATTTTTTAAATATAAAATATAAATAATTTTGAATAAATATTTTAAAATTTATTTTTAAAAATAAATATTTTTTTAAAATTAATGATTTATTATAGTTGATTGTTGAGAAAATTATTCTTTAGAAAATAATAAAAATTAATATATTACTATTATTTTTTAAAAATAATATTTTATGTGTGGCCTATCATTCTTACATCACCAAGGTGCAATGGGCTGAGTTTTAAACATGAAAGCAGTATCAAACTAGCAAACTCTAATGATGTTAGTATTGAATCTTAATAGTTGAATTTTGAGCATTAAAAGAAGTTTTACTACTTGTTGTATCACTGTGTTGGCACCATTATTTTATTTTTAAATATTTTTTAAAATTTTTACAAGCATTTTTTATTTTTCAAAGAAATAAAAATAAAAAATATAAATAAACATAATAAATAAATAAATAAAATATTCAAAAAATATTTAAAAATATTTTTTATAATGAAAAATAGATATTTAAAATATATTTTAAAATTAAAAAAATATTTTTAAAAATATTTCAAAATAATTTTTTAAATTATTTTTTTAAAATTATTTTCCTCAACATAATATTTTTTAAAATTTTTTTTAAAAAAAATAATATTTCATCATTATTTTAATAACCTAATTATTTTTTAAAAAAATAATTTTTATATATTTTTTAATATTTTATTTTATTTAACTTTTGATCTATTTATCATTTTATTTTATATGTATTATTATTTCAAAAATCTTTTTTTGGTAAAAAATAAATAAATTATTTTTTAAATAAATTATTTATATCTATTTTTCTTCCTTCTCTTTTATTTCGAAATTGATTTTTAAAATAATAATAAATTATTATTTTAAAAAACTAATTTTTAAAAAATATTTTTTAAAAAATAATTTTTGAAATATTTTTTTTTTCAAAATTATTTATAATTTATATTTATCTTTTCTTTACTTTTTTTTTTTCCCTTCATTTCTCTCTTTCCTTCCTCCTAACCCCATGGCTGACCTCCCTCTACCGACGGCCGACCCGTGCAGCGCCACCACCTCCCCTCCATAACTCCCCTTCTTCCCCACCCCTGCGTGGCGCCACTACCGCTCCTCCTGAAAAGAAGGTATTTTTGGAATAAAATATTTAAAAAATAATATTTTAAAAAAAATCCGAGGAACAAGCATACAAGGCAGGCGGATTGATTGATTTGTTCACAAAAGAAAAAAAAAAGGTGGGGGGGGGGGGTGGCGTGGGGGGCGTGGGGGGGGTGCGGGGGAGGGGGGACAGGAACTGGTGGACAGGATTGCGTTGTCTTCTGTTTGGTGAACAGGAACTGGCGTGATTTGTTTGTGACCTGATGATAGACCTTTGAATATCCCAGATATTGATGGGATCAACGTGCTGTGCGTGGCTCAATTTAAGTCAAGATGCGGACAAAAAGAATCTGCTTTACTTTAACGTGCCATGTGGATGGGAGATAGACATTTTGGCCTAGTTTTGTTGTAACCACAATTAAGCGAAAATAGAGAAATAGATCGAAATGCTCGAGTCCATCTATGAAGTTTTGTGACATGTGACGTGTCGCAGTGCATGAATGTTTGTAAATTTTTAAATAAATTATATTTTTAATTTCTGAACTATATCATATTTTTTTAAATAATTTTTAAACTATAAAATCATAATTTTTGACTCTTGATTTTTTTGAATCATCTTAATATTGTCCTTCGATCGATTTCTGACGACTTTCTCTCATCAATTTAATTGTTTCGCACTGAATCGATGCTTACGTGGACAATCAAGCTGACATGAATAATCCAGCTCGGTTGGTATTTCGTACGAATCGTAAAGCATCCAAAAAAAATGAAGAAGAGTCTTCTCCTTCCTCCCGATCGATTCTTAAATGGAAGTAGAATCCATTCCGATCGGCCGATCGGTGGCCGATAGCAACTAAGGCTGTGACGGTGCAGCCCGAAGAATCTAAACCGACATCAGCAGTGACCATCAGTGCCAGAAAAAGCTAAAAGAAAAGGGCTGAACACAAAATAGGAGAGACTCTTATCTCGATTTTTCAGTGAAGCAGGATGTCGGGGGTCGTGCTCACAGGCAAGGGAAGGAAGGAGAGGAAGAGGATCCGAGACTTACCTCAAGCTCCGATGACGCCTGCAGTGAGAAATTGAGGCGGACACGGTGAAAAGCTTTTGTGAAAAATCCGACAATAGCCACCGATCAAGTTTCGATTATTTGACGGGGAAGAGAGGGAAGGGGGTGGGGATGCGGCACGAACATGTGGGGAGGGGTGGGGCACAAGCGCCGATTGGGGAGGAGGGCCACGGGGGTTGGGTGGCTACAGTGGAGAGGGATGGTATGGGGGCATGGGGGCTGGGTGGCTATGACGGAGAGGGACGGTAGAGGGGGCGTGGGGGCTGAGAGGTTATGGTAGAGAGGGACGGTGGGGCTGAGGGGCTACAGCGGAAAGGGACAGTATGGGGGTATGGAGGTTGGGGGGCTAAGACGGAGAGGGACGGCAAGGGGGGCGTGGGAGGCTACGGCAGAGAGGGATGGCTGGGGGGCTACGGCGGAGAGGGGCGGCCAGGGGGCGTGGGGCAGCATGAGCACGGGGTGGGGGGTGGTCGGGGGATCTGCAGTGGAGAAAGGTGGCAGCGTGGTTGCGGGAGGGAAGGGGGGTCATGAGGGAGAGAGGGAGAGATTGTAGAAAAAATATTATAAAATTTTTTATTCCAAGTCACCTCTGGTAACTGCCACGTAAGCATCGATGACTGTCACGTATGATTTTCGATACGAGAAAGGCACCGAAAATGGATGAAAGGCAATATTAAAATGGTTTAGAAAATTCAAAAATTAAAGTTTAGATTTTTATAATTTAGAGATCATTTAAAAAAAATTGATATAATTTAAAGATCAACGATATAATTTACCCAAAGTTTTTCTACGAGGAGATGAAAACTTTTCATTCAAATGTTACTTTCTGCCATCCAAAACGGTGTCTCAAATTCCTTAAAAGGATTTCTTCATAATTAAAAAGTACCGGACTTTGTTTTTTGTTTTTTTGGTAAAAAAAGTGCCGGACTTTAAGTTGCTAAATAATGGCATGCTTCCAAAATCTTCTAATTAAAGAAAAAAAGCTGTAGCCATATGTCTAAACGAACTTGGTGCAGTTCATGGGGTCATACATGAACACGGTAGGTCGCGTTTTAGAACACCAATAAGCTCCTATCACGCCCCAAGGAGGCCATTTTTTTGAGGTTTGGTCCCAAAGCATTTTCTAGATATGGATAGAGTTAAACCTTCTTTTATATCCTGTTTTACAAATATAAATTCAGTTTGATAGCCTGATTATGTAAGATTTAAAGATATAAACTACTAACTAGTGCGGGATGTTAATTGTGACTTTTAGTTGTGATGTTTCTCGAGAACGAATCCTAAACGTTTGAAACTCCGATCTCTTATTATTTTTGTTAATTTCGAATAGTGGACATGCATGTTTCTTCTCTTATAGCGAATGGTTAGTTAAAATTATAGCCTCCTCATAATATAATAGTGTTGAAGTTGTGTTTATGGGAGTGGTTTACAAATTGAACGTAATATCTGGATGATTTAACAAATACAATTTTTTGACATAAAGAGAGTGAAAAAAAAAAAAAAAAAAAGATAGGTTGGGCTAGCAACACCTTTTACTCCAAATAAGTATTAAGAGTTTAAAATTTTTAAAAGAGGTTGGGAGTAATGATAACCCAAAAGGAAGCATTTTTAGGGAAAGAAGGGTAGAAGTGGTGACAAATTGCAATGTGGAGGGTAGTGCTATTTTGGATTTGCAGCAAATCAGGGGCAGAATAAGCGACTGACGGAGACAAATAAAGTAGAGTAATCATAAAATAAAAAAAATAAAAAAATGATAATAATAAAAAAAACCCATAGCACTCTATCAACTAGCTAGTTATCATCAATATTTTTCCTCACCAGCAAAAAATGAAAAAGAAAAAGAAAAGAAAGGGAATTAAAATAAAAAATAACAAGACATTAAATGTTGGAGAAACAACTTTAACTTCTCTATAACTAAAACCTATTCTCCAGACCAACTCTGCTAGAAAAATGGGAGAGAAATAAAGGGTAGTGGCAAGGGTAATGGAATGGAAGAGCTCCGCACAAGTTTCTCTTGATAAAGATGGAGTCAGCTCACTGTAGATGGGTGGAGAGGAAGAGGATGTTGTGTAGGATAACGGAATGAGAGGGCCATATCAGTTAGCCGTATAGGATTTGGCATAAATCCAACATAACACTACCCTCAAAAGGTGCAAATAGTGCACCTTAGAGGATCTGAACCGCAAACTTAATTAGAGTAATTGTGAGGTATTGTCCTCGAGCAGCATAATTCTAACATCTGAGCCAATGACATACAGGTCTGAGAACTCACACTTCCTATTCTATTTTTAAATCTCAACACAATTGATTACTCCAAAAAAAAATAAATCTTAACACAATTAAGATTGCGACTGCCAAATGATAGTCTTCACATTATCATCGTGCTTGAAATAGCTCAAACTTCACCAATCAAGTTTTGTTTAATTTAGGCATTGTTGGGGTGCATCTTCGTCACTTAACCAACTGGACCTCTTTCTCGATCCTCAACCGACTAAGCTACTGACTCGACTCGGATCAGTGAGTCTTCTTTCGACTAGCTCTCCATCGACTAGAATCGATGTCCCCCAAATGCCTGAGGGTGGCCGACTCGACCATATCGGTATCGAGCCGACTTGGCCCAACACCGTCTACAAAGAAACCTGACATTCGACACATAACCGATTACTTCCTCAGCATCCTACCGACTATGATGACTTAGTCGTGCCATCCTTCGGGCTCAATCGGCCAATCTTCTGACACAGATGTGGTGTTCCGACATCAGGTGCAGCTACCACGCCATCCCATCAGGCCACATCAAGTCACGTCACCCAGAAGTCATACCTTGGACAGTTGGCAGTGCGCCATAATGGGGGAATACGACTTCATTAATTATGCTACACGCACGGCAGAGATCGCCGCCATGGTCATCTGCATGCCGAATGAAAGGCGCGCCCACCGTCTGACACTCGGCATGGCTCCGTACGATGGGACACGGCCGATATGACTGCCCATCCTTTCACCCTCCTATAAATAGAGGTAAGTAGGGACCCTCCAGGTAAGTGAGCCTAAAAACACAGAGCCAAAACTCTGTCTCTTAAACTCCTCCGTCTGTTGAGTCTGAAACTGATTTGAGCATCGGAGGATCTTCGTCGGAATAACTTCCGGTCATAATTTTTTTTGCAGATCTTGCCGCCACCTTCGGATGTCATTGGCTGCTCTCTCCGCCTGATCTCTGCTGATCCGACCGTCGGTCAATTTTTTATTCAACAGATCTTAGGCTCACACTCTCATCTATGGCCCTCTCTCTCTCTCTCTCAACTGTGCCCTACCTCCGATGAGCAGATTTTTTTTTTTCGGCCACTCGCCGCATAATACTCAGACGTGGCTATTCTGTTGGAGATAACCGGCAACAGGCATAATGGAGAGATATAAGCGAGCACAAAAATTGAGTCCATGCACGCAGACATGCCTAACTCTTCGTTGGCAGTCTCTCCAACATCCTCTCACCACCATCATCCAATGGGTCACCCCTGGACGATACTCCTGTTTTATCATTTAATTTTATCAAAGATCATAATGTTCTTATATATAGCTTCAACTAGATATCTACATAAAAGAAGCTTTTTTTTTTTTTTGGTAAATATATAAAAGAAGCTTTAAATCTAGAGGTCTGTTCCACTGCATTTTAAATATATCTTCTCATCATGTTTCAAGCATGAAGACATACGTAAACTTTATGTATATGTTGAAACACAAAGTGACATGCCATCTGTCGGATGCTTGCAAGAATATATATATATATATATATTTCATCCACTTTTGTTGTTATAGAAATAGGAAAGATTTATACAAGATAAATTATTCATTTTCATTCTCGCAAATGCACTGTCCAAAGGCTCAAGGCTTAATTTCCTCCAAAAAAACAAGCAGGGAACGGCCAAATTCGCTTCCTCCTCACTTAGCCATGTTTATCTACTCGGTTCTTTGTTTTGGCCAAAAACAATTGCATTCCTCTTCTCCATGACATACCCAATCCATTCTATCCACTTACCACCATTGAAGCCAAACAAACCCAAGTAATGACCACCCTTCTTCTGTCCACGCTGTCCCTCCTAGACTGAGAAGTGGAAGGAATTCCGAACCCTGCCGTTTCATGTCATGAGAAAGGCACCCACCACACTGCAAATCCAGTAACAACTTATGCTGATAACCTCAATCCAGTGCCAGTAGCCCACCAATTTATCCCAAAATCCAAAACAGTGCATCCAAACCCATGGGTCTGAGTACGTGTCTTAAATCAAAACTCATTGCATCACAGTTTTGATCAACTGCCATCGCATAAAACGCGGACAAACTCCATCATTTTTGTTCAAGAATCTCTGATTTTAAAACAGAGGGGGAGATTTGATTTCGTGATTTGGGTCGGGTTGGTGCCCGGTCGACCTAGATCTGATCCAACACGACCCACATTTGATCACTAAAAGATAATGTGTAATAATTAAAGGAGAAAAGAGTATTTATGCTGCTAATTATCTTGAGAAAGTTATAGTGAAACCCTGTCAATTTTTGAGATTCTTTTAAAGATCCTTTCAACTTTGACGTTTTCGGCCGATGCTTGGGTTAATATCACCGGACAGTTGCACCTATTAACCAACTTGCCAATGTTCTCATACAAGTTATTTTTCTATATATAAACTTTATTCATAAAATGAAAAAAAAATTTTACCCACATAAAAAATGGATAAGTTATTTTTCTATCAAACAAAAAAATAAACTTTTATTTTATTTAAAAAATATCCTTAACCCTATAATATAATACAATACAATATAATACAACACAATTTAATATATAGTTTTTATCATATAATAATATGTTATTATTATAATATCATATATTATTATAACAATGTATTATATTATTAATATAATATATTATATTATAACATCATGTAATCTAGTATAATATTATTATATTATATTATATTATTATTCCAATGTAATAAATGCTCATTTTATTATAATATATAAAATATAATGCATTATTATAATAAATTATTATTATAATATATCATATCATATTATATTATATATTATAATATTTTAATATAATATCTAATATTTTTATTATAATATATTCTGATTATGTTCTATTATTTTATTATAAATATAATATATGATAATATAATATAATATATAATAATATTTATATAATAATAGATATTATAAAAAATATGGATAAATCTTAGCAACTTACCTAGAAAAGTAGTAATACAAAAAATATAAATAATAGATTTTGAAGCCATTTTTTGATGCATAAAAGAATATATAATATATTATATAGATAAATTATTTTTTTATCTGAACGTTGATTGAAAAATGCTTATTCAGAAAAATATAAATTTTTGAGTAAATCTTTTATTCTCCAATAAACTGGCCTTTAAAAGTTTTCTTTAAAAAGAATGGGAAGGAGTGATTTACCCAAAAAATCAACAAAGACCGTGAAGGCATACTCCCTATTAGTGGAAATAGCACCTAAAACTTGTTATGCTATAACAAATTTTTGAAAAATTAGATTAATAAATAAATTCATTTGGATTGATGCATGTGATTAACTTTGCCTTCAAACGTGACTCGCCCTGCACGTGTGGATCTATAGTTACTCATCCCCAATCTACAATAATCCAACTCAACCTAATCTTCCTCTAATGAGCACAATCATTGAGAAACTAGATCCAAAGAGAAATATAACGGAGAAAAAGAATGTAGAGAAAACAAAACGAGAGAAGCATTTTTGTGTTGTGTTCTAGGCCCTAAATCCAAATCTATTTATATACTTTATTTAGCTGACTGAGCTGTTTTGAAAAGAGACATGGTAACAAGCGTATGCATTATGCGTTGGGCATGGCATGCTACACTAAGTTGAGCACACAAAAGTGGTGAGTAGCTAAACTTCCATGACTTGGGCTTTCCAGTATTGGATTTGTATGAAAGTAGAGCAAAGTTTTACATCTCATGGGATTGGAGTGTAATCCCAGTATCTCATCTTGTCTTGATGATAGTCTCGATCAAAAGTCCCATATGTATGCCTCCGTATTGTATGCATCATATGCAATCAGACCGCATCAAAATGACAACCCATGCTATCCCTTGTATTTCACCAATTCTCGATTGCATGCTATCCATCGTACATATGCTTCGAGATTTATCTCGATTCACTTGCATTTGACGCATGTAAATGCATTAATTTCTCCACATGTTCTCTTTCTTTCTCCTTTTTCTTTTTTTTTTCTTTTATTTTTATTTTCTTTCTTCTTTTCTTCTTCGTTCCTAATCTTTCTAACTCTCTTCTCTTCTTTTATCCATTTTTTTATCCCTCCCTTTGCTTATTTTCTGCCTTCCTTCTTCTTCTTCTTCTTCTTCTTTTTTTTTTTCAATCTCTTTTTTATCTCCCTTCTTCCTTTCACGCACAAATGCATTTCAGAGTTGCGTCTGGACCCTTTTTCCGCGTAGGAACTAAAGTAGGATGGGACGGTCATCCCCTTTATGTCCTGTGAGGCTAAAAAGGTATTTTAAAGCTTTTCAACTTAACGAGGGAGTAGGGAACACATATATGTTTAAAGGTTTTTTTTTTAAATAATTTTTTTTTTTTTTTTCAATCTCTTTTTTATCTCCCTTCTTCCTTTCACGCACAAATGCATTTCAGAGTTGCGTCTGGACCCTTTTTCCGCGTAGGAACTAAAGTAGGATGGGACGGTCATCCCCTTTATGTCCTGTGAGGCTAAAAAGGTATTTTAAAGCTTTTCAACTTAACGAGGGAGTAGGGAACACATATATGTTTAAAGGTTTTTTTTTTAAATAAAAATTTCCAACACTCCCACCATCAAACTTATTAATCAGGTAAACTCAGAAATCTGAAAATATTAAGGATGCGTTTCGTTACACTTTTTGATTTTTAATTTTTTTAAAAATATTTTTTATTTTTTTATTTTTATTATTAAATAAAAATAAAAAAATATGTTTGATAATTACGTTACTATAGAATAAAAAGTAACGTTTGGAGATGGTACATGAAGAAATCGACGAGGAAGAAAGATTCGAAGAGGAAGAGAGAAGAGGATGGAGAGATGAAGAACTCAACGAGGAAGAAGAGTTCGACTCTTTATTTTTTGATTTGATGTTTTAGATATAAAGAAATAAAAAAAAATAAAAAAATAAATTTTAAAAAGTAAAAATTTTTACTTTGCATATAAAGTAATTATTTTAGGATGTGTTCGGTTAGCTATTAAAAAATATTTTTTTTTATTTTTTAATTTTTAAAAAATAAAAAATAAAAATTAATATTTGATAACATCATAAAAAATTAAAAAATTAAAATTAAAATAATTAAAATAATTATTTTATATATAAAATAAAAAATTTTTATTTTTTAAAATTTATTTTTTTATTTTTTTTATTTTCTTACGTTTAAAACGTCAAATCAAAAAGTAAAAAATCTGAATCTTTTTTTCTTCGTCGAGCTCTTTACTTTTCTACCCCTTCTCCCTCTCTTCTCGAACTCTTCTCCCTCATCGAGCTCTTCACTTACTATCCTAAAAAGTTCCTTTTTATTTTATAATAATATAGTTACCCAACATATTTTTTATTTTTTATTTTTACTCAATAATAAAAATAAAAAAATATAAAAAATATTTTTTAAAAAATAATCAAACATACCCTTAATATTTTTTATTTTTATTTTTTACTCTTCAAATATTATTTTTAAATTTTTAATTTTTAAAAATTAAAAAATAAGAAAAATACTCTCTTAATGGCTACCCAAACGTAGCTAAAAACTCGAAGAAAAGAGTTTACGCTCTGTTTTATACGCAAAACAACCGAAGGGTGAGCGCATCCGGAATTCGGCCGCTATAAATGAGCGCTTCCCCTTCACAATCCTCCGCCTTCGAAGGACGAAACGGTCTCCGGTCTATCTCCATCATCCCTCTCTCCCCACCACCCATCGACCCTCCCCCCGTCCCACGATGGACCTACGCCGGAGACTTCCTCCGAAGCCGCCTCGCCCCTCGCCAGCGGTGGGGAAGCCCGCCACCCCTCCCCCTGCGTCCGCTGCCCCTCCCGGCGGCGCCGCCTTCCAGGCGTCCGACGCACTTCCCCTCCCCATCCGCTATACCAACCTGCTCTTCTCCGCCCTCTTCATGGTCTCCATCTACTTCCTCATGTGCCGGTGGCGCGAGAAGATCCGCTCCACCGCGCTCCACGTCCTCACTCTCTCTGAGCTCTCGGCCATCGTCGGCCTCGTCGCCTCCCTCATCTACCTCATCTCCTTCTTCGGCATCGCCTACGTCCAGTCCTTCATCTCCTCCCATGACGACGACGACGGCGACGACTTCCTGCTCGCCGCCCCTGCTCCTGCTCCCGCTCCCGCCGCCCCTTGCTCCCTCCTCTCCACCGGCGACGCCCCGGAGAAAATGCAGGTCCTTTCTAATGACGACGACGAGGAGATCGTCCGCGCCGTGATCGCCGGTAAGGTGCCATCCTACTCCCTGGAATCGAAGCTCGGGGACTGCCGGAGGGCCGCCGGGATCCGTCGGGAGGCGCTGAGGCGGACCACTGGGAGGGCCATGGACGGGCTTCCTCTCGACGGATTCGACTACGCGTCGATCCTGGGGCAGTGCTGTGAGATGCCGGTTGGGTACGTTCAGCTGCCGGTGGGGGTCGCCGGCCCACTGCTGCTCGACGGGAGGGAGTACTTCTTGCCCATGGCCACCACCGAGGGGTGCCTGGTGGCGAGCACCAACCGGGGATGCAAAGCCATCGCGGAGTCTGGAGGGGGGTCGAGCTTGGTGCTGAGGGATGCGATGACGAGAGCGCCGGCCGTGAGATTTGCGACTGCCAGAAGGGCCGCCGAGCTCAAGTTCTTCTTAGAAGATCCCGACAATTTCGAAATGCTTGCCGTTGTGTTCAATAGGTATTGGTGTTTCCTTTCTCCCTTTTCCTTATTTTCTTTTTCTCTTTCCTCTTGTTGTTGGAGGCTAAAGATCTAACTTCGTCCCTTTTTTCCCCTGCTTTTGTCCGAGGGTTTTGTGTTGGTTGAAATGGTTACGTTGCTGGTGTTATTTTCCAAATTTTCTTCTTTTTAAAGGCAAAAATTGAATTTTGTTTGTTTGTCTTTTTTTTTTTTTTAAACCTTTTGTAAATTCTTGGCGGTCTATTGAAGTTGGCTTCGGTGTTGGAGGTCTTTTCTTCTGATTGTAGCAATGCTTTCATCTCGTTTTTAAAATTGTCGGTGATGTGTTCGATGATGGGCTCGTTTGAGACTTCCTTTTTTTTTTTTGTGTGTGTTTTCTTGGGTTGCTTCTCATCGAAAACAAGGTTTTCTTCTTTTTGCTCATAGTATCAGGCTGCTTAAGAAAGTTCGTTTTTTGTAATCTCATAATGCTTTCTTTTTATATATTCGTATTATTCTGTTGTTCGGTTCTGATGTTAACCTTCACTTTAAAGCATTTAAAGATATTATCACCCAAAAAAGGGTTTTAAAGATATATTCCAAGACGCCACCGCTGCTCTTATTCTGGTCTTGAGAAGCGGATGATCTCTCACCCTATTTTTGGCAATAGTGAATAGTTGATTGTTTTAACTGTTCAATCGTTAAGTGGAGATCAGTTCTGTGGCAGATGTGAAAATCTAGATGTTCTATTTGGTTCTTTTTTGGATTTGTTCCAAAAAATGAACAGAGGAGTGTTGATCTTTTCTTTTTATTTTCCTTTTTTTTTTTTGTGGTATGTTTTTGCCTATCTTTATCATCAACATATTCCAGAGGTTAATTTTTGTCTTTTCCTTTTCTTCCCTCATGATCGGCAGGTCCAGCAGATTTGCTAGGCTCCAAGGAATCCAATGCTCGCTTGCGGGAAAGAATCTCTACATGAGATTCAGCAGCAGCACTGGAGATGCGATGGGGATGAACATGGTCTCCAAAGGCGTGCAAAATGTGCTGGACTATCTGCAAAATGATTTCCCAGACATGGACGTGATCAGTATCTCTGGTTAGATTCATTCTCCGCCACAAATTCGAACTAATTTGCCTGCCTACTCTGTTCTTGCACAATTTTAATTTGGTCTTCTAGGCTGAAGATTGGATTAGAAAACTGCTCATGTCATTATTTCAAGGATGAATCTTAATCAACAGTTCTGATGCTTGAGACCTCGGCTTTTTTAATTGTAAATTTTTGGTTGCTATTTATAGAATACAATTTATGTGTGGATTTTATTTGCTTTAAAGTGAATATGGTTAAATGTCTATTTGATGCCATGTTTCCATTTCCCACTTCTCGTTATATCCTCTCTATCATTTTATTGCATTATATCAGTGGCAACTGGAAATATGATCTTGCCTTCTAATGAACGGGCATTTGGTTGGCTCGCTACAGTTGGATTGAGATGTAAATCTCAAAATTTATGTTTCATTTATTGGTGATGCAGATTGTGTTAGCTCCATCCATTTCATGAGATCTCAATTCAGTGTCATCCATGTGGTTTAATTAACATTTCAGCTGAGACAATCATTCCTATGCCAATAATAATCAGTAGAATTAATTCATGAAATGCCAGAAAAAAGATTTTTATCACCACTGTAGAGAAGTCATCCTTGTCATTGTTGAAATCGCCCATATTGTCCCACCATTTAATTGAACTTTGTCTTTTGCCATGGTCAGGTAATTTCTGTTCAGACAAGAAGCCAGCTGCTGTAAATTGGATTGAGGGGAGAGGCAAATCAGTTGTTTGTGAGGCAACCATCAAAGAGGAGGTTGTGAAGAAGGTACTCAAGACCACCGTACCAGCGCTTGTGGAGCTCAACATGCTTAAGAACCTTGCTGGGTCAGCTGTGGCTGGGGCCATGGGGGGGTTCAATGCTCATGCCAGCAACATCGTGACTGCCATCTTCATTGCCACTGGCCAAGATCCAGCACAGAATGTTGAGAGCTCACACTGCATCACCATGATGGAGGCTGTGAATGATGGGAAGGATCTCCACATCTCTGTGACTATGCCATCCATTGAGGTAATTTTGATTTCCTTTAATCATTGAGACATTTCATATCCTTAAGATGACACTTTAATGAATTTTTACTATATTTTAGCATGGAAATGTTTTCCTTATAAAGCATGTTGTGCTTTGGGCGTCACAAGATTTCTTTGGATTTCTTGTTTTTTCAATTTTCACAAACGCTGTATTTTGCGCTGCAGGAGAATTTAATTCCATCTATTCTTCGCTTAACTTATGTTGCTTAGTTTCTTCTAATTGTTGGTCTCTCTCTCTCTCTCTCTCTCTCTCTCTCTCTCTCTCTCTCTCTGCGTGTATGTGTATGTGTATGTGTATGTGTGTATGTATGTTTCTAGAAGCTTTTTTATTTATGTTCTCCCGAACAGAAAAATAAAAGATTAGATGAGTTGCTGATAAGTACTACTATTCTGATGCTTTATGTATATACCTGAGCTTGGTGTGGTGGGTCATGAGGCAGCATGATATAGATGAAACCTAAAACTCTGCAGTATCTGCTGTAATTTATTCTGTGGACGTAGTTGTTTTTTTCCATTATATCTCTTTCCCCAATCAGCTAGGGTACTCCAAAGCTAACAGGTTTTAGGCTGAATTATCTGAGAGCACCATCTGCTTCTTCCCTTAGCCATTCAGTGAGGAACATAGATTTTGTCAAATTTGGATCTCTACTTTGATTCTAACAGGTAGCCTATAAATCTAATCAAGATCTGTATTATTAATTTATTAAACTGCATCATGCAACGGTCACTATATGTGGCCAGGACTAGTTGTCCTTTTCATGGATGAAACAAAATCTTTCATCTCTTGAATGGTGGTTGCTCTGATGCCATTTCTTCAAATGACAAATTGCCTCCTGAGTCATTAGAAAACAGATAAAATTGATGTTTTGTTAATGTTTCAAATCTGCTTCATGTCTTATGGATGCTTAAAGATGTTATGATTTTTGTTTGCATGAAGGTGGGCACAGTTGGAGGTGGGACCCAGCTGGCCTCTCAGGCAGCCTGTTTGGACCTACTCGGTGTGAAGGGTGCGAGTAAGGAATCCCCAGGAGCCAATGCTAGGCTTCTGGCCTCCATTGTAGCTGGTGCGGTGCTGGCAGGAGAGCTTTCCCTCATGTCAGCTCTCGCAGCTGGGCAGCTTGTGAAGAGCCATATGAAGTACAACAGATCCAGCAAAGATATCTCCAAGTCTGCCTTCTGATGGAAATCCTCGTGTATAGAAATCTCATTAAGAAAAAAAAGGGATAAATAAGGGAGATTGGGAAAACAAAGTAGCCAGCCCATCAGCAAGCCAGAAGGTAAAAACCCAGTTTAGTAGTAATAATGTTCCTTTCCTCCGTTATATGTGGGTTTTACTCTTTGTAACCTGTAAGACTTTGGTAGCGAAGTTTTCTTGGCAGGCATACGAGATTGTCCTTGCCAACTTTGAGGCAGAGGACTTGTGTGATATCCCTTGATGCTCTCGGCAATTCAGCATCCATGTGATCGATTTGTCCTGTCCTTACCCATGGCAAGTCGGCATCTGAATGCAGCAAAAACTTTGCTGTCTCTTTCTGTTGTACTCTGTATAGCCTTGCAGGAATCTGTCGTGTTACATGTGTTGTCTGGTGTCTTCTGATTGTGGGGGTTAAATTAATTAATATTTTTATCATTGATGTGCCATTTGTTACATTCTTTTTACTTCTTAGAACTCATACCTCGTAGAGCATGGTATGTTATTATGTGGCAGGTAGATTTTCTAATTTCACCATTTTTTCTGAATTGTCACTTTTTCGTGAAGAAAGTTTTTCATTGTTTGAAATTTCTAGTGATGAACAGACACATTAGTCACAGGTGTCTTGTACATGTGGTGGTCGTGGCATGATAAATTGCATGATTACTCGTAAATGCAGTGATTGACAATGGAAAGGTCGCAAGTTTAAATCTGGAGTGCTCTTTTTGTTTTTATTTTCCCTGTGTCTCTAACTCCATGCCAATTTGCTGTGTGAACAAGCTCTTTCCTATTCACAATGTTGGTAGATTAAAAAAATGATGCTGGAACGAAGATCTATTCTCATCAGTTGGGAAAAAAAAAATCTGGCATGGATGATAATAATAATGTTGTATTAAGGGCTCATTTTTTGGTGGATAAATATCATGGAAGGATGACATCCTTTGTTGTTCTTTTGCAACTTTCTCCAGGTTGCAACACCTCAAGCTGTTTCAAACTTGTGTTGCACATGGTTGGGGAGCCTATTTCTTTTCTTTTGTTAAAGGCCATGATGCAACCATGTCTTTTCCCAAGTGGTCGTGACAAACATGCTGGCATGCTACGAAATAGCTTAATTAGATGTTTGTGGACTTTATTATTATTGTATTGGGACGGATAGCATCACATGATTGATCTTATGCTTTGCTAAAACAAATGTCTTTTAAGGACATGCACGCAACCTTGCAATTATTGGACCCAAAGGCCATGAATCTCCAACACACCACTGCACTGGGTCCTTTCCATGTGCTGCAAAGCACCACCGCCTTCTTTTTATATAGAAAACCATGTCCTCCACCACATGTGTGGCCTGATTAAAGAGGGCTTGACCACGCACGCGCCGGACTCTATGCATGTCCAATGAGACCGCTTTCTATTGAGATCGGTACCCCGGCCTGCAGCCTTCTCCTTTTTTTTCTTTCTTTTTTTTTTTCCAGATTTTGCTCGGTTATCCTAATAAAATATAGGATAGGTCCTCCCTCCCACTTTCATCCAAAAAAGAAAAGAAAAAAAGAAAAAAAAAAAAAAAGTAGGTGGGGGCCGCGTGTTCTATCTAGTAGCATCCAGTTTTGCATCACAAAGCAAAGAAAAGAAAAGAAAAGTAGAAGCTGAGGGTATGTGATGCCTGCCACAACCTCATCACATGTAGCCATTAGATGTGTAGCTTGCGAGACAAGTTGGCTAGAGTCGAAGACACGGCCCCATGCTGTGGGTCTTCTTGGTGCCCTAACCGTGGCCTTGGACAACAGTTTCCATAGTATTCTACGGTCATTTTAGGTAAGCGTAGGGCTTGGGTCAGAAACCCGTGGCGTATCTAACTTCTAACTTTGATCCACCTACTCCTTTAGAGAATATTTCAACGCCTATATTTCTTTAATAAAAGATTTATGGGACGATGGAGCTTAAGTATATCCATCTTTCTTTTCATTTTTTTTCCTTTTTCCTAGGTAAACTGCATTTAGGTTTGAAATTAGAAATAAGATAAGTGATGCGACTCATTGCTTGAATTTCCTACCATGTTTAATGCGCTTTTGCCTGGCAACATTCCAACCATGCATCAGGAATTGTGGTAATCATAGCGCAGGAGTGAAACCAGAAGCACCGTTGAAGTAATGTTGGATTGATTGTCTTAATTGTGTAATTGCATAACACAATTCTATATGACCAAAATATTCTTCTATATCCCATTTCGATTTTTACATTGCTACCAAAACTAGTCTATTGACCCAAACATGTGACAGCTGATGTGGTCTACCCTTTCTTTACCTTTTCATTCAAGGAAAATCAGAATTCTGAAAAAGATTATGTATAAAAAATCTGAAACTCTTTTTTTTTTTTTTTTGAAGGAATAAAAAAAAAAAAATCTGATACTCATGGAGGGGATGGAAGACTTATATACTTCATGGTTTCGTGAATTAAGCTTGCTAAATTGATCACCTAAGTTTATCCCTTTGAATACAAAAGCAAATCAGCTTTCTGCCTATCTAGTAATTGCACATAGGGTTTGTTTTATATATATCTAAAATGAATGCTCAGTTTGTGCATATCCCTCCATTTTTTCACATGAATACCATTATGAATGATGTTGATATTAATATATAACTCATATTAATGATTATTTTAATATTCTTAACCATCATTGAAATTTGTTACTTAATGTGCAACTTACAATTTAATCTTTTTATTTATTATAATTTTCCTTTCCATATTGCATTCAAAAAGTAATAAAACAATTGAAGAAAAAGGAAACAAGAATCACATTCCATGCATCACACGGACGGTTTAATAACATTGATATGAATGAAAAAAATTTACAATGAAAGAAAAAAAGAATGAAGACACTTTCTGTAAAGAGGGCTCTTTTTATATAAAGTTCTCCATTGGCCATATGAATATTACTATAAATGATGGGAATATTTGCTCAATAATCATTGAAGTTTAATTTTTAATACGTAATAAATATTTAGCTATTAAAATGTTCTATTTATTATATTGCCATATTATATTTATGCATCGCGTGGGTTATATTATGATATATGGAAATCTGGAGATGGGAGGACATTTGGCAAGATATTTTATAAAGTGCCTACATACGGCTTCAGAGTGGGAGTCTCCATGCATCCTTTATATAATTAACTAGATTTTTATCCCACCCATTACGCATGAGTTATAAAATCACATCATTAATTATATAATAAAAAATAATTTATTAAAAATTATTCGAAATGAATAGTAAGAATTATGTCCATTCATACTTCGACCAATAATAATAGACTTTAATCACCTAATTAAATAGACATAAGTGAATTTCAATATCATCCATTAATGACATAATGCTTGCATTTAATACTAAAAAAATGGTTAGATAGGAGAATATATGAAAAATTGATTTTGATCTACATGATATTCATGGATGAAAATTTACTGTTAACATGGACAGCTTATTTAACCACTCAATTTTCTCTCACTTTCTGTTTATATATATATATATATATATTAGGTTGCAAAATGTTAAAATGGTGGTTCATAATACTTGCGATCACCAATTTGTGATCCCTCTTCTGCTTGGCTTCCTTCTATCTCCATCTCCTGCCAGTTGAATCAGAGATATTGAATGTTGAACTGCCATTTCAAAATGTTGAACACGTACCCCCAAACCTTCCACAAGATATGATGAATGGGAATGTTATCCCTTTTTGGCTTTCTTAGAATATTGCAATTTTGTTATTATTGTCATTTTAAACAAAGATCATGCACGTAAAGAACCACTTCCCTTGATAGCACTCCAATAGGGTGCACAATTTCCATCATCATTAACTAAAGACCCTCCCAAGCAACAAGTAGCGTTGATAGGGTGCATTTTCTTTTTCATCATCAGCAGCAAAGACCCTCTTTCCCTTCTTGAGTTGACACGGGTAATCAACAACTCAGTGGAGGAGGATTTGTGCTGGGAAATTGAGATGTGTTTCTTCAGTTGTTTAGATTTAGATATGGACAATAAAATATTTAAAAATTAAATAAGAAGCCTAGAAGCCCATAATGTTGAATTCTTACGGTTGGTATATGCATTCAAATCCAATCAGCTATACCGTTAGCCTCTCAGTAAATATATGAGATTTCAATAGAGAACAATATGTGGATCATTCTCTAACAATCGTGTAAGAGTGGATGCAGACTATCATCAACGACAGCAAGAGATGGATGAAAAAGCTATTTGACAACCATGATAGAGTCCCCCTTTTAAGTTGTGAAGCACCCAATGTGTATATAGTGTAACTTTCAGTCCCCCCGCCCCCCCAAGCCGCATGCAATTCTACCATTGGAAATATTTTATTACAAATCCTGAGCATCTCCAATAAAAAAGCCCGATCCATACCTCAACCATATGCATTGCCATCAAATTTGATCTCGAGGAAATAGGAGGATGAAAGCTCCCAAGAGATTTATTATTTATAAACCTATAGAAACCATGAAAGAAGAACCACAGATTGCCACTGCTTTCAAAGATCTCTTTATGGAACCTGCTTGAAGAAATTTATGAGCACGAGGGGAACACGAACGCTTATTGGCCCTCGGATTGAGGCAACGAAGTATAAGTCTTCATTGGATCCAATAAATATGATAGAATTGCCTACGGGAGCACCGAATAGAAATGTACGGCTAAAAGATAAATAAACCCTCGACAAGTTGTGCAACTCAATTGAAAAACACAGAATGTACATGACATAATTAGAAAAAGAGAGGGTGAGATTCTTTATCGTCAGCCATGTTGTTTGTACGAATATATACGTGCGCGCGCACGCATATGTATTTTATAAATCAATATTTTTCATTATTTTATAAATAAAATATATTTTTTTAAAAAAATTAAAAAAATATTTGGTTGAAAAAAAGAGAGTCTGAAATCAAAATCGGAATGGATGACTTTCATTCCAACGATTTAATTGGGAAAAATTCTATTCCGATTTTGATTCCAGGATGGAATGGGAATGACTCAATCTATATAGAACTCAATCACTACTTTCTATGGATTCAAATTTTCATTCCAATTTTGATTTCGATTTTGTTTCCGATCATGAATCAAATACTTTAGAGAATTTGACTATTCCGATTCCGATTCCAAACCATTCTTTTTCATCGTCAGCAGCAAAGACCCTCTTTCCCTTCTTGAGTTGACACGGGTAATCAACAACTCAGTGGAGGAGGATTTGTGCTGGAAAATTGAGATGTGTTTCTTCAGTTGTTTAGATTTAGATATGGACAATAAAATATTTAAAAATTAAATAAGAAGCCTAGAAGCCCATAATGTTGAATCCTTACGGTTGGTATATACATTCGAATCCAATCAACTATACTGTTAGTCTCTCAAGTAAATATATGAGATCTCAATAGAGAACAATACGTGAATCATTCTCCAACAATCATGTAAGAGTGGATGCAGACTACCATTTTAAGTTGTGAAGCCCCCAATGTGTATATAGTGTAACTTCAGTCCCCCCCCCCCCCAAGCCGCATGCAATTCTACCATTGGAAATATTTTATTACAAATCCTGAGCATCTCCAATAAAAAAGCTCGATCCATACCTCAACCATATGCATTGCCACCAAATTTGATCCTGAGGAAATAGGAGGATGAAAGCTCCCAAGAGATTTATTATTTATAAACCTATAGGAACCGTGAAGGAAGAACCACAGATTGCCACTGCTTTCAAAGATCTCTTTATGGAACCTGCTTGAAGAAATTTATGAGCATGAGTGGAACACGAACGCTTATTGGCCCTCGGATTGAGGCAACGAAGTATAAGTCTTCATTGGATCCAATAAATATGATAGAATTGCCTACAGGAGCACCGAATAGAAATGTACGGCTAAAAGATAAATAAACCCTCGACAAGTTGTGCAACTCAATTGAAAAACACAGAATGTACATGACATAATTAGAAAAAGAGAGGGTGAGATTCTTTATCGTCAGCCATGTTGTTTGTACGAATATATACGTGCGCGCGCGCGCATGTATTTTATAAATCAATATTTTTTATTATTTTAAAAATAAAATATATTTTTTTAAAAAAATTAAGAAGGTATTTGATTGAAAAAAATAAAAATCTAAAATTAAAAATGACTTTCATTCCAACTATTTAATTGAAAAGAATTTCATTCTGATTTCGATTCCAGAGTGGAATGGGAATGGCTCAATTTATATAGGACTCAATCCCTACTCTTCTTTATGAATTCAAATTTTCATTCCAATTTCGATTTCGATTTCGTTTTCGGTCATGAACTAAACACTTTGAAGAATTTGGCCATTCCGATTTCGATTTCAAACCATTCCGATTTCATTCTCTTTTTAATTTCAGTTGCAAACCAAACATCTCCTAAAAAATATTTTTACAAGAAGAAAAATGAGTTTTAAGAGAAGCTACAAAATTTAGGGGGTGTTAGATTCGCAACTGGAATCAAAATGAGAATGAAAATTGGAGTAGTTTGGAATCGGAATCGGAATGGTCAAATCTCTCGAGGCGTTTGGTTTGTGATCGGAATTGGAATGAAAATTTGAATCCATAAAGAAGAGTAGGGATTGAGTTCTATATAGATTAAGCTATTTCCATCCACTTTGGAATCGAAATCGAAATGGGACTCCTTCCAACCAAACGGTTGGAATAGAAGTCATCCATTCCGATTTCGATTCTAGATCTCTACTATCCCCAATCAAATACCCATTTAATTTCTAGCCTCATGTTCTTTTTCTTCTAAAGCAGAAGCAACGCCAAACGTGCAAGTCCTTGATATACTGTTCCTCTGCTGTTCATCAAAGATACATTTTGAGAGTTAAAAATAAGAAATGTAATCGCTTATGTTTATCTAAATAACTTTATTTCATGATGTGGGCAGGGATGTCAGGGAGCTCCGGGGGCTGGTAATGCCCGAGGGCACAGAATTGTAAGGTAGTGGCCGGGCATTTGGGCCTGCTCTGCGTTGTGGAACGCCTCGACGATACGGGCCGCCTCCGAACACTGCATAACATGGGCCCACCAGAACCCTGCTACCTTCCTTTCCGCCTAAAGGCCCTATAAACCTATCCTATTCCTTTCTGTCGGATAGTTTGTCTGCTAGGCGAATGGATCCTGCCCTTTTACTCATCTGTGAAACAAGTTCAATTTTCATTCGGTTGATCAATCAGAAACCATAAAATTTATTACATTGTCGTGCTAATTTCTATCACTAGTTACATCAAATTTTAACTACCTCAATCACAATTGCTTGGTGTTGAATTTTATCATAAACATCAAAGTAGGATTTCTGCGGTGGAATTATGTTATGACCACGGGGAGCTATTGCTTGGTCCGACAGCAAAAGTTTCGATCGACAAGTACAATGGCACTAGTTTTTTTCAAGCCTTGAGATAGCTACTTTGTTCAAAAAATAATATATTAGACACATGCCTAGTCTCCTCCTTTCAGGATTCCAAATTGTTGGGGTAATAGAAGTTTCGCCAAAGGGTAAAGTATAAGACTATAGTACCGGTTCTTTATGATCTAGTCTAAATTATTTTAAAATTTGAAAACAAAATCATGAGCTATTGATCCAAAGGGCTCAATGATTTTAGAGTATTACGGATAAGAGCTCGATCCATCATATAAGGTATTATCCGCTCTGATCCATGGACTTTATGATTTTATCCTTTAAAAGATACCTCATATAGGAATGATTTTTTTCTCTTTATAAACACGAGTCCTCCTTAACTCATAACCGATATGTGGGATTATTGGTACCCTTCACATTATTAGAACCATAACAAAGTCTTCCAATCAAAGAGAACTCTAAGGTGTATAGTCCGAGGAGCTCTATAGTCAACCGAGGCGGACTTCAGCCCCAGAAAATCGAGATGGATCTTGACCCCTTTCTGGTGCACCATTGTTGCGGACAAAAGCTCGACCCTATAGATGAATTCCAGTATGTGGGACAAGAAATACACCAGCAATACACCAAAGAGGAGCGACTGCAAGGATCCCTCTTTGAAGATAGTGGCTAGGATTTAGGCATGCAAAACACAAGAGAAGGAGAGAAAGATTGAGGGAGAAAAACTATTGTATTAGTTTCGCACCAATTATGTTATCATATATGGTTTATATACCCTAGGGTTTTCACAGAAATTTTAATAAATCCTAGCTGAAAAACTCCCCTGACTGAACCCAATACATAAAAGTACTCACCGAGCCCATATCTCACATGCTCTCATCCCTTGGACTTGATCCCAGTCCAAACCCTTGAGTTTGCCATCCTTGGAACTCATAAACTCGAGCCCAAGAACCTAGGATCAAAATCTGACCCTAGATTAAAACAGACTCCCATACATCTTCAGCCCGCACGAACTGGGTCGGCTCAACTAGGACTGGGTCGACCCAGTTCTCAGCAACCTACAAAAATCTCGAACGATGCACTTTCTGTTTTGTTCCCAGTTAGACTCAGCTGGGACTGAGTCAACCCATTGGGACTAAGTCGGCTCAATCTGACACTAAGTCGATCCACTTTCCATGCCATACCAAAATACTGAGATTCCTCTCTCTCTAGCATGCCCTGCGACTTGGTCGATCCATTCCCAGATCTAGTCGACCCAATGCCCTGAAACTGCTCTTTAAGTTCTCGCCGTCTGAACCTCGAGCCCGTGGAAGCTATGCACCGCCTCTACCTTAGGACAACTCCCATCCTAGTGAACCAGGAGCCTATCAATCCAGCTCCGCCTATGGTCACCTCTAAGGCTATGGGGGCACCATAGAATCCCTACAATCTCCATCTTGGTGTCCTCAAAGCCTTGACGATCTCCGCTCTTCACCGAGCTCCGATCCTCTGCACGACTTGGCCAATGAGAAGTGAAATCAATTGTGCAGACCTCCTCGCCACCACAGTATATCTCAGCCTTGGAGCTGTCCGGAAGACCGCCACTGCCTCCCTTATGACTGAAAATCTTATCCTGCATTTGGGCACCTCTCCTGTAGGTTCTTCCATCTGTGGCTAAGCCCACCACTGATCCAGCAGTTGCATCCGCTGCTGCCATCATGACTCTACCTATCACGACACCCAGTGACTCCATCCATCGCTGCTCCAGCGGCTCTGACCACCGCTGCTCCACCTGCAACTCCAGCAGCCATAATTCCAGTGATGTAGCCCATGGCTGTCCGTCGCTCCCTTAGTGGCTTCGATCACCACTGTCCCAGCGGCTATGACCGCCGGTGCCCCTGCGACACATACCGCTGCAGCATCGAAAACTCCTAGAGTGACTGCAGCTCCACACCCCTACCTCCGATCCTCCTATGGCCCAAGCTGGTGGAAGCCTCCTCACAGGTCCCTAGGTCCTCCGTCGTCGCTGTAACATCAACCTCCGATGCATACACCTCTAGGCCAACTCTTGGTGCCTGCTCACCATTGCCTGAGCAACTGAAAAACTCCACCTCCCTCTACACCTCCCTACCTAGAGCCCGTGTCATGGCCAGACTTCCTCATTACCTGTGAAGGAACCTCTCTCCGGTGCTCCTCCTCCTCTACATGTGGACACACCAATCCTCTGTGCTCCTCCTCCCTGTGATCCGGCGATCCCACAACTGACAGATCTGATAAGCATATCATCAACTATCCAATCTATACTGACTGGACCTCCGGCTGATCCTCCATAGCTAAAGTAATCACCTCGGACTCTCTGGACACAATAGATTCTTTCAACTGGTACAAACAACTCCTCAACCTCCTCCCTCTCATCACAATCCTATCACCCTTAGAGACATTCAGAACTCCTGAATTGCTTTTGAAAATGCAGCCCTTTTTCTTCAAGTACCCAAGTGATACTATGCTCCTCCTGAGATCTGGGACATGATGCACATCTATCAATGTCCGCACCCTCCTGTCAAACATCCTCAGCTTAATGGAACCTACTCCTGCAACACCACAAGAGCTCCCATCTCCAAGTATCACTCGCTGCCCCTCACCCACCTGTGCATAAGAAGTAAACCACGCCCGGTGAGGTGTACAGTGATAAGAGCTAGCCGAGTCCAGTACCCAATAATCTATCTCCTTCTTGTGTTTAGCCGACAACATCAGTAAGTCATCTGATACATCACTTTCAGCCACTGCACTGGATGACTCCGGTCTGAAACTTTCTTCTTTTCCCTTCCTTTGTGGATAATCTCTCCTCACGTGCCCTAACTTTCTGCATCCTTAGCACCGTATCTCCCTGTTACCCTTTGGAGATTTTTGTCTTCCGCTACCTCGCATCTATCCTTCCCCTCCTAGGCCTCTTACCGACCTCCATGGCATCCAAGAAAACCTCCATACTACTTCTCACCATTCGTCCCTTTGCTCATTTGTTCGAAGGACCGACACTATCTCCTCATAAATCAGTGTCTCCTTTCCGTATAATAAAGTTGTCACCAGCAGATCAAAGCTCTCGGGTAGCGAGCACAGCAACATCAGAGACTTATCTTCCTCCTCCACAGTCACACCCAAATAGAGTAAATTGGTACTCAACTGGTCAAACCACTGAACATGCCCTAATATATCTCCACCTTCCTCTATCCGAAGGCTATAGAGCTATTTTTTCAACATGAGTTTGTTGCACAAATTCCTCCCCATGTACAGGGTGCGCAACCTTGACCATAATCCCTTGAATGTCTTTTCTTTCAGCACATCATACAATACCGAATCAGCCAAACACCATCGAATTAGTGAACAGGCCCTTTTCTCCAAAGAACTCCAAGCTCGATCTGTCATCTCCTTTGACTTTTCCTCCAAGACCAGATCCAGCTTCTATTGAACCAACAGATCCTTCACTCTAGTTCTTCACATCGAGAAGTTTCTCTTTTCATCAAATTTTTCAAAATCGATCTTCATCTCGCTGCTCATGATATCTCAATCACAATCACAAACAACATTGATTTGGTTGAAAGGAAAAATACCTTGATAGAAAACTTGACGAAGAACCTCGCTGATCTCTTCAACAGCTTCTGGCATCTTCTTTCTTCTCTATGCTCCATCTGGCTTTGATACCAATTATTATGGAGTCAAACTCCAGTATGTAGGATAAGGAATACACCAACAACACACCAAAGAGGGGTGGCTGCAAAGATCTCTCTTTGAAGATGGTGGCTAGGGTTTAGGCGTGCAAAACATGAGAGAATGAGAGAGAGATTGAGGAAGAAAAGCTATTGTATTAGTTCTATACCAAATATATTATCATACACGGTTTATATATCCTAGGGTTCCACACAAATTCTAATGAACCCCAGTTAAAAAGCTCTCCTAGCTGAACCCAATACAAGAAAGCACTCACTGAGCTCATGTCTCACATGCTCTCATTCTTTGGACTTGTTTCCAGTCCAAACCCTTAAGTTAACCATCCTTGGAACTCATAAACCTAAGCCCAAAAATCTAGGATCAAAATCTGATCCTAGACCAAAACAGACTCCCGTACATCTTCAATCCGTACGAACTGGGTCGGCTCAACTAAAACTAGGTCGATCCAATTCTCAGCAACCTGCAGATATCCCGAATGATGCACTTTCTGTTCTGTTCCTAGTGAGTCGACTCAGTTGAGACTGAGTCAACCCACCTAGACTGAGTCGGCTCAGTCTGACACTGAGTCGATGACCCACTTTTCGTACCATGCCAAAACACTGAGACTCCTCTCTCTCTCTCTCTGGCACGTCCTGCGATTTGGTTGACCCATTTCCAGACTGAGTCGACCCAATATCCTGAAATTGCTCTTCCATCATAGTCTTTAGCCCTTCCTTGGTATCTCGCTCCATCTTGTATCCTCAGGTATCCGGAGCTCCAACCAAGCCCTTCGAAATTCTCGCCGCCTGAACCTTGAGCCCCTGAAAGCTATGCAGTGCCTCCACCTTAGGATAACTCCCATCCTAATGAACTAGGAGCCTATCAATCCAGCTCCGTCTGTGGTCACCTTCAAGGCTATGGGGGCACCACAAAATTCCTACAGACTCATCATGTGAGGTATTATCCGCTGTGGCCCATCGACTTCACGATTTTATTCTTTAAAAGGTACCTCACGTGGGAAGAATTTTTCCTCCTTATAAGCATGAGTCTTCCTTGACTCACAATTGATGTGGAACTATTGGTGCCCTTCATATTATTAGAACCATAACAAAGCCCCCTTTGTCAAGGGAGACTCCAATATGTACAATCTAAGGAGCCCCACAGTCAGTCGAGGTGGATCTCAGCCCTAGGAAACCGAAGCGGATCTCGACTGCTTCCTGACACGCCATTGTTGCAGACAAGAGCTCAGCTCGTCATGTGAGGTATTGTCCGCTCTGGCCCATGGACCTCACGATTTTGTTCCTTAAACGGTGCCTCACGTGGGAAGAATTTTTTTTCCTTATAAGCATGAGTCCTCCTTGACTCACAACCAATGTGAGACTATTGGTACCCTCTATATTATTAGAACCACAACAGAGCGAAGAATTTTTTTTTCTTTTTATAAGCGTGAGTCTTCCTTGACTCACAACCGATATGGGACTATTAGTACCCTCCACATTATTAGAACCACAACAGAGCCTCCTAGTCAAGAGAGACTCCGATGTGTATAGTTCGAGGAGCCCCACAGTCAGCTGATACGGACCTTAGTCTCAGAGAACTGAGACAGACCTCGACTCCTTCCTGATGCGTCATTGTTATGAATAAGAGTTCGATCCGTCATGTGAGGTATTGTCTGTTCTGGCCCATAGATCTTATGATTTTGACCCTTAAAAGATGTTTAAGTGGGAAAGATTTTTTTCTTCTTATAAACGCGAGTCTCCCTTGACTCACAACCAATGCGAGACTATTCATGCCCTCTATATTATTAGATCACAACATAAGGTCAATTCAAAACAAAATCAAAGGCTTGTGAAAAGAATTGTGGTTGCATGTCAGAACTATATATTTTCACCGCAACAAAAAGAGAGTACACGGAGGGAGGTAGCTCCCTCCTGCATCCATATGGAATGCGAATGGCGCAAGCATGTGATGTTTTCCAAGTGAAACTTAGCAAACTAAGTTTGTAACTATTTCCCCGGTTAAAAGATAGCATTTAGCCTTCCTCTAATTAATTGAAAGTGCAAAACAAATTAGCCCTTCACGAATGCAAGAGAAATATATAGTCGTCCTTATTTTTTCTGGGAGGAAAAAAAAGAAAAAACAGAAATAAACACGAACGCACACTCGATCCTTGCCACCTGTAATGCCCCATGAGCTAGCTGCTTCTCTCTACGGTGACATGACACTTTGAAGAAGCTAGCACTCCAAAATGGCAATAATATATCGGTTCTGAGAGTTTTAAAAAATCGAATGCAGTATACCGAATAACCTATCCATCTGATCTGGTTTATTCGGTGGTTACTGTAGCAGGTTCCAGTGGCGGGCTCTTCCATGGGCGTCGACAGCGCTGTTTATCTGAGCCTGGATCAGCTACAGATGGCCAACAGCGGACAGTTTTTTCTGGAGAATATACCCTAGAAATCTATCATCTTTGCCATTCCTAAACATGGCACCTCCATTTAGGAACCAGAGGTTCTAGATCCTTCAAATTTCAGACTTAAATAAGCATATCATACACAGATTTTCTTTATTTTTTCCAGAAATAATTGCCCGACAGTGCAACATTTCACTATTCATCTCCATCTTGAGAATCTAAGTATTTGACAAATCTACAAGTGAAATAATTCAAAAAGAATATTGTGTAATTATTTTTCTCTAACAATGATATATTTTGTAATGATAAATAAGATAATAAAGTGAGAAGTTGATAATGATATTAAAAAATATGAAGTTGTTCTTTGAGAAGGGATAAGGTAGTGCCTAAATGCACAAACAAGAGTTAGAAAGAAGTCCTAGCCAATCCTAAAGCTATAGCTAAGTTATGGGACAAAAGCCAATTCAGCTGGTTAGCGCCTTTCTGTGTAGTGGAGGTCCTAAAATTGGATTGGTCACATTCCCCACGTTTATCTCAAAAGGAATACAGGGGAGAAAAGACTTATAAGAAAACATCAACTTCGTACATTTAATTAATTTGTCATTCATCCGGCTAAAGCTAGCTTGCTAAAGTTCTTCAAATGGGGAATTTTGTCCAATTAATTGGTTAGAACTGATTGATGGCAAGCACATGGGGTTCACCCTGGGAATGGGGCATACTGCCGCTAGCGTTCTACGGTCATTATAAACTAATGCCAACTTCTTATTACTTTAAGTCATAATGGGCCATAAGGGAATGTCCATGTTGCGTCGACTCTAAAGTGGGTGATTATTGTATTTCTTACAGTGGTCCCGTATTAAGCTTATTTATTTTTGATGTCTTAAGAGAACAAGTATTTGATATATTATAGTTTTCAACGAATCCATGTTTATATTTATTATTTTGATCTAAATTATATTTAATAGAGTTTGCTTTATTAGTTTGAGATTATGATTTTGAGGTACAACAAGAAAAGGTAAAGTATATATATATTTTTAGAAGACTGGCTTTTGTAGTGGCCTACCTTTGCATGTGAATTTATCATATAGCGGCACGCTATTCTACAGCTATGTGGCTGCACCTTTCTCCACTTTGCAGAAAGTTTTGAGTTCAAATTTTGAGTGGTGATTTTAAAGCATTTGACTCCAACGTTTCTAGTTGGTGGTGATGCTTCCACTACCGCTGTTATTTTCAAAGGGGAAAAAAAGTTGTTTTTAAAGTGTTTGACCTGAATAATTTTAGTCGGTGGTGCTCCCACTGCCATTGTTATTTCTCAAAAGAAATAAAGCGACCGACAAATTTAACTTTATGTTATGTTGGACTTGTGCCGGCTCAAGATGTTTACAAAGGAGTGATGTTTGCTTGAAAATCTAGAGTTAAATAAGTGGAAGTATTACCTGTGAGGATTTATGAAAATATATAATTAACTCTATATTTTAAAGATCTTGAGCGTTTATATATGAAACTAAAAAACTCAAATAATATTTTTTAATTAAATTTTTTTGAATAAAAATTTAGATTATTATAAATAATATTAGAGTCAATTTAATTCATAACTCACGTAGAAAAAAGAACCTAAATAATATTTTTTTATTAATCTTTTTGAATGAGATTTTGAGTCGTTATATTACTTGCGAAGCCAAAATAAGATGTCTCATTTTTAATCAATTTATGATTGTTAACTAGGTGCTGATTTTTAGGAAATTTTCAACTGAAATATATGAAAATAAAGTGCCTGTAGCTAGTTTTAATCCACATAAACAGTATGAGTAAACCAATCATCGATCTTTCAGACTTATGGACTTGGTTATGTTGTGGAGATCTTTTCTATTAATTAATGGATGCTACCCATCTTGCCTTGGAGTCATAAATAACTAGATTTTACGTGGGCTATGCCATGGAGCACCGCTAATTAAAGGCTTTGTGTCAATTATTTTCATTTTAATAGATTTAAGCTTCTGATCAAAGATTTAAGTAATATTACTTTCACTGAAGCTTCCATGTACTCTTTGTAGAACAACGAGCCCTGAGAGGCACCTTACAAATAAAAAAGTACATGTCGCGACGGTGGTTGAATGGAGAGAATTATTAAAATATGCTCGATTCTCCACTTAGCTAATGATAAACAAATTGACATCCGAACTTGGTATGGCAGGGCTACAGTTTTTATCAGTTTACTTGGATAAATCATGAAAAATAATATCTAAGAATTATACTACAAGACACTGATCGATTACAAAATATTTCATGTGCTATGTGATATGAAGGAATTTGTGCAATACTGAGCTAAGAAGCATCATGTCAACACCACTTTGCAGAAGGGAATATGTTTTTGTACTCGATTGGCGCCTAATAATATCAATTTATATCAAGAAATTTGATGCACTTTTTCGGGTAAGCATGCAGTTTATCAGCTGCAGAATGTTGCTATCCATGAGAAAGGCTGCTTGTCGAGGCACAGTCTTGTAGGATTTTTTTGATGATGCACTTGTATATGTAAAAGATGAAAGGTGATGAGTTGAAGACGAGTTATATATTTTGCAGATCAAACGAACTATATAGGTTAAAAACTTTTTGTTTGCATTGATTTCGATGACCAGGTTTTTTTTTTTTACCAACTTAACAAAAACCGGTTTACCTCAAAAAAAAAGAAAAAAGAAAAAGAAAAACATATTGCATTGAGATGAATCTGCGAGTGGGAACGAAACAAGAATTAGTGATAAAGTGGGGAAATTCACAAAATTAGGTAAAGCTACCCAAAAATAATTACGTATATGATTGTGCAATTGCTAATCTACAAAGTCATGCATATAGGCATATTACATTTTAGATTTAATATAAATAGGAGTGGGTTTGCACCATATGTTTTTTTTTTAAAAAAAAACAGAGAAAAGAAAATGTTTACCCATGTTATAATTACTAAAATTTAAATATTTAAATTATAAAAGGTCTGAAGTGTGATCAGATAATTTTAAATTTTTGGAGGGAGAAATTATTGTTTATGCTGCATATATGCAGCCAAACAAATCTGTTAGTACCTATGATGATGCATTGAGATGCGCATTTCATAAATAGAATAGGAACCGACAGCTGTTATTGACTGCAGATATGACCATATGGTGTATATAGTGTAGACAATAGTTTTCCCAATCGAGGTTGGTTCAACTGAAGTTGTGATCCTTAAAATTTCTTTACCATTCGTGGAACAAGAAATTATTGATTAAAATAAATCTATCATGTGTATCTTACATCATATAATAACAAATCAGTATATCATTCAAAAAAATAAATTTTTTTTCATTCAAAATAATAAAAATAATTTTTTTTTTATCCCCTCGTACCACTTGCGGCTCTTCCACCACCCCCTATCTGTAGCTCCTTCGCCCTATTGCCTGCTCGTGGCTCCTTCATCTTCACCCTCTCGCCTGCCTACGACTCTTCCTCCCTTGTCCCCCATCACTCTTCTATAGCTCCTCTACACTTGTCCCCACCACCCGTATGGTGCCTGCACACGCTCGTCCCCTCCCCCCACCCCTGTGACCTACAGCTCCTCTACCCTTATCCCCCACCACCATCCCGCAGCTCCTTCGTGTTTGTCCCCATCACCCCCATGGCTCCTCTATGCATGCCCATCACCCTCCTCCCCCGAACTCATGGCTCCTCTGGCCTCGTCTCCCACCACCCCCCACGGCTCCTCCACACGCACCCACCTCCTCCCCTCATGCGCACGATTCCTCACACCTTCTAGCCTGCCACTTCTCTATGCCACTACCATACCGATACCACTCCTATCGCTTCTCATCAGGAAGAAAAAAAAGAGCACCATAACAAAATTATTCGAAATATTTTGAAAATTTGATTTCACATTACTGATAATCTGAATATTATATTAAATATATCAATTAAAATTTTTAATAATTTTATTATAATATTATCTATATGTATCAAATATAATAATTAATATTATTGATAATTTAATATATTTTGAAGATAATCTATATTATCTTTCAAGATTGGATGCACCAAATGCAACCTTGGAATGCTCAACAAACCCCATCCCGCACGGCCCAATTGCATGTGATGCATGCAATATAATGGACATTTAAAGGAAGATTATTTTTATTATTTTTTTATTTTTTATTTTCAAAAATACCCCCTTCTCCAACTTATTTTCGAGAATATCATCCATATGTGAATGCAATACAATGGATATCTAAAGTGGCGATTTCATGGCCACCTAAGCTTGCTTTGAGCCCAGCTGGTCGGATGAGGTGCGAATCGCCACTTGGGCCCACGATTTCACTGAAATAGCAATTTGGGTCGGCGATTTCAGTGAAGTCGCCACTTGGGCCCGTGATTTCATTGAAATTGCCACTTGGGTGAAATTGCCACTTGAGCCGGCGATTCCACTGGACTCATAGACCCACACTGCAATTTCCTTCTCTCCTCTGTGCTGGGTGTACATTGAGGGGCCAGGGGGCAGTGCAGGTGGCCAGGAGGCAGCGCGGGCGATGAGGGTGGCTAGGGGACAGTGCGGCGGGCCATGTGAAGTGGGCTGTGGGTTCGCGATGGGGTGGGTGAGAGCAACGATAGAGGTGGCCGTGGAGTGTGTGGGGTGCAGGTTCGTCAGGAGACCGGAGGATGGTGCAGGGGGTGGCACAGATGATCGAGGAGCCGAGGGGTGATGCCAAAGACGCAACAGGTGGGGTGCGCGGAGCAGCCGAGGGTGGGAGGGTGTGGCGTACGGGGAAAGGAGACAAAAAGAAAAAAATAAATAAAAATAATAATAACAATAATAATAATAATAATAATAAGTATTAAAAATAATAAATAATAATAAATTATTAAAAAATTTCAAAATAGAAGATTTTTTGTAATAAAAATAGATATTTAAAATAATGATAAAATATTATTTTTAAAAAATAATTATAAAATATTAATTTTAAAAGATAATTTTGAAAAATATGTGGAAGGAAGGAAGAAGGAAGATTTTTTAAAAACAATAAAATTTTATTTTTAAAATTGCCTAACCAAAAGAGCACAGGAGGGGAAGAAAAAAAAATAATTTTGAAATCGTCACTTGGGCCGGCGATTTCACTGAAATCGCCACTTGGATCTATGATTTCAGTGAAATCGCGAGCCCGGCCTGCCATGTGGAGGTAGAGTCAGTAACTAGTAAGTCGTCATGAAATAGAATGACTCTATGAGTCGTGTAGGGCGCCCTATGATAGGGCAATTTTTTATTTAGCTAAAGTATTGAAAGCCACTAGTTAATTTATATATTTAATTTATATTTTATATTTTATTATAATTATTATCATATAAATTAAAATAATAAAATTATGTATATTTTATTTTTATAACAAAGTGATTTAAATATAAATTTTCATTCAAAAAAATATTATGGCTACTAGTAGTTTTTTTTTTAAAAAAATTTCCTCCACGCCCATTCGTGCATTTCTGAAAATTACTTTTTAAAAATAATATTTTATTATTATTTAATTTTTTTTTATTTTTTTCTTCCCCTCCTACGGCTCTACGTCGAACAACCACACCCCCCCTCTGGCATTATCCACGATTCCTCCACTCAACCGCCGCTCCTCTGTGCCCATCCACATATTTTTTAAAATTATTTTTAAAAATAATATTTTATCATTATTTTAAAAATTTATTTTTTAAAAATAATTTTTTTAAAGTATTATTTTGAAAATAAATATTATTTTTAATATAAAATATTAATTTTTTAAAAAAAATTGAAAAAAATATTTTAAAAATTATTTTTAAAAAAATATTTTTAAAAAATATTTTTTTAAAAAATTAAAAAAATATTTTTAAAAAATATTTTTAAAAATTAATAATTTATTATTATTTTAAAAATATATTTTGAAATAAAAGAGAAGGGAAAAAAGATTTTTAAAATAATAATAAAATATTACTTTTAAAAAATAAATTTTACAAAATATTTAAAATAAATAAATAAATAAATAAATAAAAATAAATAAAATAAAATAAAATAAATTATTTAAAAATAAATTATTTTTTGTAATGAAAAAAATTAGATTTTTAAAATAATGATAAAAGATTATTTTTAAAAAAATAATTTTGAAAAATGTGTTGTTTTCAAATTATTTTCTAAAATTAATATTTTATTATTATTATTATTATTATTATTATTATTATTATTATTATTATTATTTTGAAATTTTTTTCTTCTCCTCTGCGCAGCCCCCCTTCGGACCCCGCGCACTTGTAGTCCCTCCCCACCCTGTACGCCCGCGAGTCCTCCGCCTAAGCCACCCCTCCCTTTGTCGGTGGGTTTTTTGCACCCATCCCCCCTTCCGGCACCATCCACGGCTCGTTCGCCCATCGCCTGCCGCTCTTCCGCAGCTCCCCCCGCGCCGCCCTCCCTCTCTCCCATCGTTAGGAGTGGCAATCGGGTTGGGTCATAAACGGATCAGATCAAAAAATCGTCAACCCAAATCCGATCTGTTTATTAAACGGGTCAAAAATTCAAACCTGAATCCGATCTGTTTATTAAACAGATAACCTGATCTAATTTATTTAACCCGTTTATTAAATAGATCAAATTAGATTAAATGGGTTAAATAGGTTAAACGGGTTAAACAAGTTAAACAGATCAGGTTAAATAAGTCAGAAACAGATTAAACAGGTTTTAAACAGATTAAACATGTCTTAAATAGGTTAAACAGATTAAACAAGTCGGGTTAAATAGATCAGAAATAGTTTAAACAGATTAAATAGGTTAAATAAGTTAACTGATTCAATCCGACCTGAATATTAAATAGATTAAATGGGTTAAACGGATCAAATATCTAAAACTTAAATTCGATTCATTTATTAAATGAATTGATCTATTTATGATCCAAATTTATTTAACTTAAATTTAAATCTATTTATGATATATCGAACACCGATCGAATTGATAAATCAAATCATATTTTGCGAGCTCTACCCACCATGCCCTCCCCCTCCAACGTGCGACTTTTCCGTGCCACCCCGCGTTGGCCTCCAAACCCCACCCGATCCCCCTCCCCCTCGTGGTGGATTCTCCATCGCTCCTTCGGTTCATCCAAAAAAACAAAAAAACACGTTAGTGCCAACGTGCCCATGAAATTACCGATTCAACCGACGTTTTTAAAGTAGACGGTAATTTAAAAAATAAGTTAAAATATTTTTAAAAATAAAATAATAATAATAATAATAATCCTTGAAGAGGCGAGGTTTCGGGCCACGGAAGGCTGACCAACTACTTACCTCTTAATGGCCTTCCACGTACCTGGTAGATGTACGGTTGTCATCAGAATGTTGACTCACCCACGGCCGTCCGATTTCAAAAACTTACATTATGAATCACCAGATAGATCATAGATGCTAGCATTAATGCAACTAGTATTAATAGCACAGTTTTATACTCGACAATTATTAACATTCATTGCTTAAGATACGATACAAATTTTGTTATTAAAATCTTCTATTGGAATGATTTATTATGTTGCTGTTTTGCTGCATTTATTGTAACCATAAACTATGTAAAAACATATATATATATATATACACACACACACACAAAAAAAAAGGAGCTAGTCAGTCAAAGTTACAACATTATTGGTTTATAAATGATAGCAATGAACCAAAGGGAACGAATCTAGGCAATGATGTCCTGGATAATTTAGTAAAACAAAATGTCGGTCTGGAAAAGCGCTGCCTCTCAAATCATGTGACAGGAACCATTTGTTTGGGATGTCGGAATGCTTTTCTGGGCAATATCTGCAATGTTGGTGACAAAAACCATTCCTGTCAGGGTGAATGATTTAAGGCATGGTAGCTAATAATGCTTGATGACCACATGCGTCACTGGTGGGATATTTCAACCTTAAGTCCATCTCATCGATCCAATGATTTACACCAATCCTATCATTCTGTCAAATATAGACTTGTTTTTCAGTTCTGTAATTGGGATGGTGAGCATATCCATCTGATTTTGGTCCATCAAAGCAGCATTCATCCAAGAGTAGGACTACAACATATAACACAATAATGAACAGCTGGGTCTCGACTCAGTGGCCAGTCAAGCAGATATCTTCTTTCAAACTCAACTTACGGACGAAGCTGTGCCCCAACCCCCCTCCAGATTTTTCCACTGACGAAATCAGGTCAGCTATTTTTAATTTAGCAAAAAAACAAAATATCCGATCCAGATGGATTCCACATTTTCTTTTACCAAAAATATTGGGAGTGCATTAGCAACGACATCAGCAAGTTGTTCTCAGCATTTTATGTTTGCGAATGCGACCTAGCCGGGCTTAATTACTCCTTCATTTCTTTGATCCCCAAGAAATATGATCATCCTTCGGTTCTTGATTATAAAGTGATAAGCGTTGAACATGGGATGATTAAGATCATCTCCAAAGTGCTGTCTGACAGGCTTCAGAATAAAATGGCTGAACTGGTATCAGACTATCAATCAGCATTCATCAAAGGATGTTTCATATTTGAGAGTTATATCTTAGCAGCTGAACGAATTACACTCCTCAGGCATTCAAAATTTTCTGCCATCCTATGCAAAATAGACTTTGAGAAAGCCTTCAATAATATTTCATGGGATTTTTTGTTTGATCTTCTATTACACATGAGCTTTGGGACTAGATGGATCGATTGAATGAGAGTCCTACTTTCAACATCCAACTCAGCATTAGTTATCAACAATTCTATAGACAATTGGTTTCGTAATTGGAGAGGGCTCAAACAAGGCAATCTTCTCTCTCTGTTACTCTTCATCTTAGTTATGGATGTGCTCACTAATATCCTCAAGCTTGCGCAGCACAAAAATTGATTAACAATCTTGGGCCCAGTGGCATCGAAGGCTTCTCTCAATGTCTTCAATTTGCGGATGATACCTTGCTCTTCTCTGGTGCTAACAAATCTGACATTAACATCCTCAAGCTGATTTTGTATTGCTTTAAATTGGCCTCGGATTTGAGCATCAACTTTCATAAAACTTAGCTTTTCGATATCAACATCAGTGATGAATTAGCTAACACCTTGGCTTTTATGCTCGGCTGTAAGTTATCATCTCTTCCTTCTTGGTACCTGGGTATCCTACTTCATCACTTAAAGCTCAACAAAGGCGACTGGTCATTCCTCATTGATAAAATTTCAAAGAAACTAAGCGGATGGAAATAACAAACTCTCACTTGGGCGGGATGCCTCACTTTGGTCAATTCCATTCTGAATGCTATTCTAATGTTTTGAATGTCGGTTATAAAACTTTCTGTAGTGGTAATCTAGGTTATTAGTCAAAAATATAGAAAATTCTTATGGAACAGCCAACATTCTCAAAGTTCTATCAAGCATCTAATTAACTGGAAGCAAATTTGTTGGCCTAGACTGTATGGAGGTCTCGGAGTTAACGATCTTCGCACCCTTAACCAAGCACTTCTCTTGAAATGGTAGTGGAGATTTATAAGGTACCCCTAGAAGCCTTAGTGTTTATTAATTAAGTATGCTTACTACTGTAGGAGGCCTTTACTTCATTCATCCCATCGTCTGCTTAAAATTGTCTCTCCCTTATGGAGGGAGATGCTAAAACTCTTCCACACGTACAAAAGTTGGTTCATCCCAACAGTGAGGAATGGTCGCTCAATCTTATTTTGGCTGGATCATTGGATTGCAAATAGTGAGCTATGTTCCCTACTCCCCAATCTTTATTTCTTTGTAACGAAACAAAACTGCTCTGTTTTTGACTTTTTGCAACATCTTGTTTTGATGGCGCCCTTCAGATGTCCCACGAACTCTCAAGCTCACAATGAGCTTCAATACCTCTCAGCCCTCCTGCTAAATTTCTCCCTTACCTCAGAGCCTGATATCTGGCAGTGGAAATGGAGCTCCAATGGTATCTACAGCATCCGCTCCTGTTATGACTTCCTCTTGAACGAAGGTGTAATATCACTTTTAGAACAACGATTCTGGAACCTCCCAATTTTAAAGAAGGCAAAGCTATTCTTCTGGCTTGCTTTTCATGATAAAGTCTTAACCAAGGAAAACCTCATTAAAAGAGGCGTTGCTATCTTAGGAAATTATCTGTTGTGTAATGAATCTGGTGAAACTCTGAATCACTTAATGCTACAGTACTCTTACTCTAGAACTTACTGGCATATCGTCTTCTCTCCATTTAGTTCTTTAGACTTGCCTCAATCCTTCCCAAATGTTTGGGTTTCATGGAGGCATTCTCATCACGTCCGATCACTGTCCCCTGCTCTCAAATGCTTATTTATAACCATGGTGTGGAGCCTCTGGAAAGAGAGGAATACAAGAGTCTTTCGTTTTATCGCCACCATGCCTCCTGCAACAGCTAGGAAAGCTATCTCAGTTTATCTTGATTGGCGAGAGGGTGTTCCTCACCCAAATATTACTCGTGTGCTTTTCTAGCTTTCCTAGGCTTGCCCCTGATCATTGTGGATCATGGTCGGATATTCAGAGGGATCTTGTATTCAAGAATGTTCAATTCTTTTGTAGAAGACCTGGCAACTTTCATTGCAGGCATCATAATGCCTGTATTATTCTGGACAACGTATTCTCATCGCCTTTTAGGAGTCTAGTGACTAGATTGACCAGACTTTGGGCCAACCTATCCTCATAACCCCTCTTCCGTAGGCCGTTCCCCAAGTGGAGTCTAATCAGGTCTGGTATTTAACATATTTGTACCTATTCCGATGGTGAAATTTGGATAGATTGTCAGTCCCTGTAAAATTTCTGTCTAATTTCCCTACAAGCAACACCATATTCAGATTTGGGCCTGTAAAGGCTATTCAACTTTGGCATCAGGATTCTAGTGTCCAATTTCCATCAGTGCCGGAGCTTATATTTATTCTCAATTTTAGCCTGTAACCGTATATCCCTGTAATACTTTATAGTAGTCTATTAATAAAATTCTTCTTGGTGGAAGTACCTTACTTCATTTCCTCAAAAAAAACTTGGGGTCATGAATGAGCTAAATTTGAACGCTCACGCATAGATAAAGGGAAGCTTGAACTCAATAACTAGCATATATTTTCAAACTCATTTTAAACAAAACCGTAAAGGCCAAACATTAGCGGTCAAAATTGGTCCAAACCTGAAAACTCTTTGTATATAACAAGCAATCCAAGGCTTTGCCTTGGCTTGTTAATGCTTTTGAATGGAGTTCTAATACATCAGGTTGTCCTTAATTTTCCGCAAGCATTCATCTATAATATTTTAAAACTTTGAAAGCTTTCATAGGAGTAGATCGAAAGACTTCCTTTGCATTCACGTAGAAATACTCATGATAAGCCTTAACTAATGAAATTAAGAGCTTCGTTTGTATAAAAAAGAGAGGGAGCTACTCACCAGTATTACCTAGATCTAGATTATGTAAGGATGCACCATACAAGAATTAAATCTAAAATTGTTGATTACTAAGAAGAGGGAGTGACCACCGAGGCGACCCAGATACAGAGAAAATCAATCACGGCCTTCCTAATTATCAGCTTGACTATAGCTGCCTTTAATGGATACCAACATTCTTCCTGATTAATATGAGTTACTACAAACCTTAAATACCTTTTGTTATTGTTAATTTCTACATAACCTTCATATATAATTCATTATAAAATTTAAAGAATATATATTTTTGTATATGTTATCGGGTATAGGTCCCGGCAAAAGAGCCAACCAAATAACATTGAGTAATTCTATTAAAATGACCATTGTGCTGTATCTTGTGTCATGTGTGGTCTTGGTTTTAAAGACTTCTTACTGTTGGAGTATGCAAGATTTAGAATAATTCTAGTGCAGAAAGCAAATCCCGTTGATAGAGTTTGTACTAGACAATTATATGTTTGTGTACGTCATCCTCATCCCTTCGCAATTTATCAGACAAGTTAATGATATCTTAATCCGTCAATAAAAGATTAAGTACTAACTAACAATACATAATAGCAAATGCTTTTATCAAGCTCTTTATTTCCCTCCGATCGACTAGCTTGAACTTCAAGGATAGGAACAGTACGGTAATACTAAGGATGATGATAATTTCTTAAAATGTTATTTTATAATACCGAGAAGAATAAATCTCTTAAAAAGTTAAATTGATGAAGGTTTATTTTCTTTTGAGAAATAAGTTTAAATGTTGTATTAGTATACTAGCAAGTAGATTGCATAAGGAGGCAGAAAACAAGAAAAAGTCATGCTCTTGTTGGATCAGTGCAAGAAAGACCAAGGAAAGGGAAGAAAAATCTGTGATAGCAGAAGAGGGGGAAGGAATGGAAGAATTAAAAGAGAGAGGGGAGAAGCGGAAGAATAAAATCAACAGAGAACAGGGGTTCAATTAGAATAGGAACTTCAACGAAGCGATCGAGCAAATTGGGAGTGAAGTTCATATTACAACAATGAGGACAGTCTATGTGCAACATTAATGTTTTTGCAGGTCATATAATAATGATGTTTTCTGAATAGGTAAACGTAAGAAGTTGACAAAATTTCATGGCAACAACAACTAAGAAGATGACTAATCGAACTCAGTTCTCACACATAAGCCTTGGATGAATGTTTGGTAAAAAGTGTGGTAGCAATTTATCGGTTGATAACAATGCTTGCAAGATGACATGTCATAATAATATAAAGAGATTATGCGAAATTAGTAAGTTGAAGAGTTAAAGCCACCAACTACCTTACTTTTTTAATTTAAACACATCCCATTGGCTCCTTTTTATTATATAATATTTATTAAAAATCAAATCGCTCAATCATATATATACAGAGAGAGAATTTGATGTTTTAAAAAATAAAACTACTCCAAATAATATGTGGATGGATGCAAAAAGGCCATATGCTTGATACTCAAGTGTAGATATTAACGAATTTAACTAATTATTTTAAGGATTATTAACATTTTAAAAGCTTTGACAAATAACAAAAAGTTTTATGCTCAGATATGTTTTTTTTCCTTCCCCTTTCCAGGCTTGCATCAGGTGGTCAAAATTTAAAACATCAAATCCACTGCCTTAAACCTGTTAAACGATTGCTTCAAGCATGGGGTGGCCGGAGTTCGCAACTATCATGCTCACATAAAATAATGCCGACATAAAATAATAACACAGAGTTTCCAACATGGGGTAGATATCATGCCCCCATAAAATGATAACCCAAAGCTCCTCCATTATGCAATCTGTTCGGTACATTACTCACATGTAGCCTCTCGAACATTGACAGAAATATTATTTATTTAACCTTCTCCCTCGGTTCAAGTATTCTTTAGTGGTTGCAATTAAAATAAACTATGAAGCTGCTCCATACTTTATTGTTTCGTCTCTCTTCCCATAAGCCATAGCAACCCACCTGTGCACGCTTTCCACCGCCTGCACCCTCTTCTCAGCTTCCAACCCCCACACCTTTCAAAACTCCATTCCCAAACTCCAACTCTCTCTCTCTCTCTCTCTCTCTCTCTCTCTCTCTCTGAGAGAAGGATAGCAACAGAAAAGTTCTTATCACTTATTGCATGCCAACAGCAAAAGGGTAACTCCTTGTTTTGTGAAGTTTGTTCTATGCTTCTTGGCTGCAGCAATAGAAAGATCTCCAAGTATAGGTAGTGATCAATGGTGTTGCCTTCCATTGACTTGGCGAAAAGTGTGTTCTTTACCAATCTGAATTAAGGTTCTGGTTTCAGGCCTCCTTCAGGGGGTAGTGGAGTACTTTTGGTGACAAGTCTCCGTTAATAAGGAGTAGAAACGCTGATCTCCTTTGGTCTTGGTTCTTTCATTTTATTCAGCTATTCTACTAGCAGGGAAGAAAAACGACAATAGCGGAAGAGAGTTGTAGAAAGAACTCCTCCAAATTTTTGCTTTTGGTTGTTAGATATTTATTAGAATTGTTTTCAACCATAATAGGGGAAAACAAGGGGAGGAGGAGGAGGAGGAGATAAGCTGGCAAACAAGTGGTGGGATAGAGTAGATGCGTCGGCGATGGCTGGAATGGATTCCGGCAGCGGTGGTGGCGGCGGCGGCTCCTCTCGCTACCTCCACCACCTCCTCCACCCACCGCAGCCACAGCAACCGCCGCCGCCACCACCGCACGACCAACCAGCAACATCTAACCCCTCGCCAGAGGAAAACCCAAAGGCCTCCCCCGACGAAGGTGCCAGCAGAGACCAGCCCACCACCTCCGCCGGGCCGACCCGCCGCCCGCGCGGTCGGCCGCCGGGGTCGAAGAACAAGCCGAAGCCGCCGATAATAATCACGCGCGACAGCCCCAACGCCCTCCGCTCTCACGTGCTGGAGGTGGCCAGCGGCGCCGACGTGGTGGAGAGCGTGACGGAGTATGCGCGGCGGCGGGGAAGGGGGGTATGCGTGCTGAGCGGTGGCGGCTCGGTGGCGAACGTGTCGCTCCGGCAGCCGGGGGCGCCTCCGCCTGGCAGCGTGGTGGCAACGCTGAGGGGGCGGTTCGAGATCCTCTCGCTGACGGGGACGGTGCTGCCGCCGCCGGCGCCGCCGGGGGCGGGGGGGATGACGGTATTCCTGGCCGGTGGGCAGGGGCAGGTGGTAGGGGGCAGCGTGGTGGGCCCGCTGGTGGCTGCGGGGCCGGTGATGCTGATGACCGCCACGTTCGCCAACGCCGTTTACGAGCGGCTGCCGCTGGAGGGGGAGGATGAGGCGGCATCGGCGGCGGCGGTGGCGCAGTTGCGGCAGACGTCGGCGTCCCAGAGTTCTGCAGTCACCGGGGGCGGTGGTGAGGGTGGTGGAAGTGTCGGGGATGGCGGTGTCCCATTCTATAATTTGGGTGCAAGTGTGGGGAATTATCACTTCTCGGGGGATGCTTATGTGTGGGGTGGAGGTGGGGTTAGGCCACCTTTTTTATCCTGAGTTGATGCTTTCTAATGGTGATAGGAGAAGGAGAAGGAGAAGAAAGGTCAAAGAAGTAGTGATGCATGCTTTGATGATGAGGTTGCTTGTGGTGAAATAGCAATTTTGAAATCGAATTAGAACCATGCAGAGCAAGGACGACACTTGATTTGCAGTCATTAGCAAGACTTTTGGGCTTTGAAATGATAAGAGAAGTTGTTGTTTTACTTGGCTGTGTCTGGAAGCGAAATGGTGATTGAGAGATGATCACTGGGATTGTGATTTTTAGACTAGTTTTTGGCTGGTGTCAGCAAAAGAGCGAGAAGGTAATTTACCAAAAAGGAATAAAAAAAGGACTGAGGAGGTAAAAATCTCATTGCAGGTCTTTTATATTGATGCTGGAGAAAATGGAGATATGAGATAGAAAGGAAAATGGGATTGCCAAGCTTTCAAGGTCAGGATTCAAAGTTCATTTTCTGATCAAGTGAGCTTCTTTTTCTCTCTCATTCCTATCTTCTTCTTTACTCTATCATCATATAATGGTTTTCTGTAGATCTGATGTAGAAAATGTGCTACAGTCCTTGTTTATGTGTGTTGTATTATTCCCGATATTGTAAATAAAATGTCAAAACAATCGACTTATCTCAGTCATAGATGATAAAGGTTCGTATGACGCAAGAACCTGTTCTTCTGATTTGATCTAAGCTAGCCGACAATGTTACTGTATGCAGTGAATTCTGTGCAAGCTTTTTGCATGGGCTTATGCTGTTCTTGCTCGGTTATTTTCGCTTTGATTTCTTGCTAGACTAGTCTTGAGGGAAGTAGTAGTTCTGGGAGTGGGCTGCCTCAAAAGCTTGGTGCTTTTTCTCTGCCCAAAGCATACTTGAATCTTTGTAACCAAAAAAAAAAAAAGGAGCATACTTGAATCTTTAATGAGGATAGTGGGAAGAGGAGCAAGTAACTGCAACTCCAACTTGTTCTGTCAACTTCCTGCTTACTGACCAGGGAGTCACAACAGAGGGTTGGAGGGAAAAAGATAAAGAAAAAAGGGTGCAGTAGTTTGTCATTTACCGAGCATGGAATTAAAACCGCCGGTAAGACATTAAGAGTGGATTGAAAGATTCTCAGCATTTACTTTTATCTTTTTCAAGTACATTTCTAGAAAGAAGGTTTCTATTGAGTCTCCTGAGAGCAACTAAGCAGCAGTCCCACTTTTCCCGTAAGCTTTAGGAATATGATGACTCGAACTTTAGAACATGTAAGCCTTTTAAAAGTCGAATATATTACATTTTTATGTATTCTCTCTCTCTCTCTCTCTCTCTCTCTCTGACATTAATTCACTAACTATTTTGGCATCTTTTATTTTAAAAAAGACTCTTGATTCCGTAAGCGAGTTCTCTTCCTGCAACGTCATTGTATTTTGTTTCTGGAGAGCTATTGGTAGGTTAGATAGGAGTCCTTAGTAGCCATACTTTTATGCAGTTACTGACAAAGAGAGTTATGAGAAAAAAATCATGGATAATTGTACATGAAATTCCAGAATCTGATTGCAGTCATGCATGTTCTATCTGCTGGCAAACGGGAAAATTCCAGCAAAGTATGGAGTATTTTGGTGCTGATATCTTTCATTTTCATCTCTCTATTTTAGATATTTATGATTGTTTCTGTTTGCTCTTGTTTTATTGTAGTTTCTATGTTCTCCGAATTGCTTTTTTTTTTTTTTAATTCTCTTGAAATAGAGACAGAACCACTATGTCTCCAACCCTGGATCTCTTCCGAATGGAGAAGGGTGCCAACTGAGTTAAGGCCTGGCAGGCCAAATTAGATTTTTTTATGGTTTTTGTAACTTCTTGTCAATAAATTTGTTGGTCGGGAGTATCCTATTCTTATATCAACAATGTAGATATGATGGATTTTCTGTGTAATTGAGATTAGAATGTTCTTGGTTGGTGTCCTATGACAAGAAGAAAAAAAAAGGCTTTTCCCCTATCTCTATTGTAAGAGGATTGTTTACTTGGTACCATTATCTTTCTGTGCTAACTGCAAATATGTGGTCAAGGATGGAATTTCATTTTTTTTAATAAAAAAATATAGCACAGTAAAATAACACAAATTTTATTTTAATTTGCCTGAAAATCAACTGACTTATAGAGCAATTATCCTTCATTTATATTTCTCTTTATTCCATTCCTTATTTGCGCTACTACATTATTTGCACTACTACATGAATTATGGGTATTCTCCATTCAGATCAAACATGTTTGGACTAAAACTTGTGTGAACTTTGGGAGTTCTGGTTCGCAAAAAAATGAGGCACTAGCAGGAAAATTTGATTGCTTACTTCCTAGTAAGACACATGAAAGATGCAAATTAATGAAGTTCTTTAAATCAACTAAGCAAATGAAGAGAGTGACGGCTACATAAGGCTGATTTAATAATGGAACACCAACCCTTATGGAACTTATTATTAAAAAAAGTATGGATCGTATAGGAATACAGTCAGTGAATTCATTAGCTTTACTTCTTGAGAGGGCATTGAACTATTCTCACTAAGATTTGCTTCCTATGATGCTACCTAGCTCTCAATCAGATTTTGATTTAGGAGTTGTGATAGTTCAGTGGAGAGGAATTTTTTTTTTTTTTTTTTTTAAATTGAACTTCACTCACTGTGATTACATCTTGGTTTAGATTTCTGTAGTTATTCATTCATAAGAAAAGAGATATGCATCAAGTGCCCATATTAATTTCCTTGCCTAAAATACATGGCATCTTTAGTGCGTTTTGATGCAAAGCAAGATCTCGGTAACCAACCTAAGGGATTTGTCTGTAATGTTCTATTTTCTCTTTTTCTTCTTTTTTTAAAAAACTTTTCCTTTGTGAAATCCAGTGGGAGTGCAACCACTCAGGTTTAAACCTGAAACCTCTCAGATGGGGATAGGGAAGACCGAAGTCCGGTTGGTGATTTGACTATAAATCCATAAAATGTTTAATTACGAGGAATTCTTCTAAGACAAACGCATAAGTTACCATGCTCAACCACTATGTTCAGAAAGACATTAATGAGGTTTTATCCCTCTGGTATAGTGCAGGTTTTTAGCTGCAGTGGTTAGATAGCATATGTTTAAATTGTTATGAGCTAGTAGTTCTGTTATCTCATGTCTAATGACATTTGGACACTTTGTCTTACATATCTTCCACATGCTTCAGTGAAATATGAGGCCTTTGTAACAAGGAGATACCTGCCTTTGATACAGTGGACATCTACCTCATTTTAAGAACTAGTCTGCAAAGACAGACCATGTCATTCTACACTTACATGTGTGGCATGCCAATGACAACTCAGTGAATGTCGGCATGGCAAGCCAATGTGAAAGAACTAATTACCTCTTAAGTTCTTAGCTACTATATGCTTATTTTCAAGTATGGCTGTTTCTTCCATCTTTAGAGGCAATATTTCGTGAACAAACTTCCAGAACCTCTGATCTGTGACTTAATAATTAGAAGAAATTTAGGGTTGTTATTCCATTCCATCTTGTCTCTCTCTATTCTTTTATGTCTTGGTGGCCTTGTATAAAGCTTCTATCGGATAAGGCTGCAAAGCTCATAAATCATCCAACTTCTACAACAGATGAGTTTGTTTAACAAAACAATGTTGAAGTAGCCAATTTTGTTTTCTGTAGTAAATGGACCTCTTAATTTAGGGTTTGGATAAAGCTAGCAGTCCAATCTTACCGTCTTGCATTTCGTTCTTCGTGATCCAATTTCAGGTTGAGATATCTAATGGAGCAATCTAGAATCCTATTTACACTAGAAAAATTTCTGAATTCACCAGCAATAAAAAACAGAAGGGAGAAAAAAAGGACATGTGGAAGCATAATTAAATGAAGCACACATTGATATGAACCATGTACTCATCCTGCCATGGTTGCTCAGATTACTGGAGTTAATTTCCGTTCTAAAATTATTAGAATTTGTTCATTGGTGCATGAACTGACGCATATACTCGCAATTCAGATATTCTTAGTTTTAAACGTTAGATCTACTAAGTTATAAGTCGTAGTGAGAATATGTGGATGAAAGACGGTTAGCCAGGTTTGTTCACTCAAGCCTTCTTTGCCTTATGCTTATTTAAAATTTATGCCCGATACAATATAATGTAACTTCTTCTTTTTCTTTTCTTCCAACTTTCTCTTCCCATTACTTTACTGGCAGATCTCCATTTCATTCACCATAGTTTGCACATTCTATAAGAAAGTTTCAAGCTCAGGAAAGCTATTTCTTTGGACAAATCTCTTTCTGAAATAGAAATGTTGAGGTTACTGTGAAAACGTCATCATGAAATTCTTACGACAGGCATGTCATAAAAGCTGTGTGTGTGAGCGGTGAAAGCTACACTCTCTCTGGTGATCAGAGCAGGATTTTTCCAAGCTACAAGAAGCTTAAAGGTACAGTGTTGGTTGAAAAATTCAATTTAATGTGCATTGATATATTAAATGAACCGCATGAGCTGGTACTGTGCATGATATAGTATCAGGTAGGAGGACCTTGATGAAGTTTAAATTGAACAAAGACCATGGCTACTTCCATTTCCACATGGTTGTATTTAAATTGAAATCATTGTGAAGTTCTCTGAAACGGCTGTCTTCGCTGAAAAGGGTCTGGAGGAGGATCGATGTTGATCTGGCCCTTGCTTCACCCCATATCTTCCGTTTATGAAGATCATAACGATCGTGATCGAGTATCACCATCCAGTATCCACTGGTCTTGGGTCCCTTGGCCAAGGCAATTTATGGGACCTATTGGTTAGATTCCCACTATAAGCAAGTCACTTGGACCATAGTTACGTTCCATGAAGGCAAGGGAACTGTGAATTGGTAAGCATTAAACTGTTTGTATGATGGTTTGGTCAAGGTCCTTTTGGTTCTAAGTAACACCAAAACATCAAGAAATACTCCTGTTGGGGAAATGAGGACTTGGTAGAGACTCTTTTCTTGAAGTTCGTATCGTCTGCAGTTGGAGCTGGACCGGAGAAGTCCGGTCTCCGGTCATGGATTTTGAGTGATTGGTGTGATGATCTTAAATGCAATGGATCCAGCAATCTAAGAGTCCTTTATCAAAATAATCTAAAAAAAATTATTTATAAAAATAATATAGATTTTAACTTATTTATCAAACTAATACAAATCCTATAAAACACCATTTGAAATGACGTTTAATAGTGTCCACGTCACCACCCTTTTTTATCCCTTTCCACGTGGACGATGAAAAATAAAAAAAATTAAACTTGCTATTTCAAATGCGTTTTTAAAAACACTATTTGAAATCACGTTTTTGAAAATACCATTTCAACTGGGAGTTTAATTATTTATTTTCAAAAAAAAAAAAATTAAAAAAAATGAGAAAAAATAAAAATAAATTTAATTTTTTTAAAAATAAAAATTTTGATTTTGATTCAAATAAAAATCATCATTTCAAATTAGTATCCTCATTTCAAATTATTTTAAAAAAAATATCTGAAAAAAAGAAAAAATTAAAAACCATAAAAAAAGAAAAAAAGAAAAGAATTGAAAAAAATAAAAATTATAATTTCAAATTTTAAGAAAATAAAAACTCTAATTGTAATTCAACTAAAAATTATCATTTTAAATTACAATCTCCTTTTAAAATTTATTTTTTTAAAAAATATCCCAAAAAATTAATACCTTAAAAAATTAAAAAAAAATATCATTAAAAAATGAGAAAAAATTGATAAAAAAATAAAAATATAATTTTGAATCAAAAAATAAAATTTTAATTTTAATTCAAATAAAAAATATCATTTCAAATTACTTCACCACTTCAAATTAATTTTTTTAAAAAATATCTCAAAAAAATATCTTAAAAAATTAAAAAAATAAAAATTACCATAAAAAATTATTTTTCTCATTTTTTCCCTTTTTTTATTTTTATGCATTTTTTTAGATATTTTTTTTTTTTGAAATATTGTTAAAAAAATTAATTTGAAATGGGAAAGTAATTTGAAATGATGTTTTTTATTTGAATTACATTAAAATTTTTATTTTTTTTAAATTTCTCTTTTTTTTTTATGATATTTTTATTTTTTTAATTTTTTAACATATTTTTTTTGGAATATTTTTTAAAAAAACTAATTTAAATGAAGAAAGTAATTTGAAATAAAGTTTTTTATTTGAATTACAATTAAAATTTTTATTTTTTTAAATTTAAAATTATAATTTTTATTTTTTAATTTATTTCTCATATTTTTTTATGATATTTTTATTTTTTTATTTTTTTAAGATATTTTTTTGGGATTTTTTTTAAAAAAAATAATTTGAAATGGAGAAAGTAATTTGAAATGATTTTTTTATTTGAATTAAAATTAAATTTTTATTTTTTTAAAATTTAAAATTATATTTTTTATTTTTTTTATTTTTTTCATTTTTTTCCTTTTTTATGGCACTTTTTATTTCTTTAATTTTTTAAGATATTTTTTTTGAGAAATTTTTTTAAAAAAATTAATTTGACATGGAGAAAGTAATTTTTATGATTTTTTTATTTAAATTAAAATTAGAATTTTTATTTTTTAAAATTTAAAATTATAATTTTTATTTTTTTATCATTTTTTATTTTTATGATATTTTTTATTTTTTTAATTTTTTAAGGTATTAATTTTTGTGATATTTTTTTAAAAATTAGTTTTAAAAGGGGATTTCAAAAAAAAAATTATTTTTCTAAAATTTGAATTACAATTTTTATTTTTTCAATTCTTTTCTATTTTTTTCTTTTTTATGGTGCTTTTTATTTTTTTTTACATCAATTTTTTCAGATATTTTTTTAAAAAAATAATTTGAAATGAGGATACTAATTTGAAATGATGATTTTTATTTTAATAAAATTAAATTTTTATTTTTAAAAAATTTTAAATTATAATTTTTATTTTTTTTATTTTTTATTTTTTTATTTTTTTGAAAAATAAATAATTAAACTCGTCATTTGAAATGATATTTTAAAAATACCATTTGAACTGACGAGTTTTTTTTTTTGTCGTCTATGTGAAAAAGGATGGAAAAAAGGTGATGACATGGATATTATAAAACTCATTTCAAATGACGTTTATAGAATTTGCATTAGTTTGATAAATAAGTTAAAATCTATATTATTTTTGTAAATAATTTTTTTTAAATTATTTTGGTAAAGGACTGACTTAATGTTAAGGGACTTGCTCCAAGTCCTTTACCAAAATAATTTTAAAAAAATTATTTAAAAAATAATATAGATTTTAACTTATTTATCAAACTATTGCAAATCCTATAAAATGTCATTTGAAATGATTTTTATAGTGTCACATCACCATCGTTTTTTATCCTTTTTCCATGTAGATGAAAAAAAAAAATTAAAACAAATGAAAAAAAAAATTAAAATGCCATTTCAAACGGCGTTTTCAAAACGCCATTTCAAATGGCGAGTTTAAATATTTATTTTTTAAAAAAAATAAAAAAATAAAAAAATAAAAATTATAATTTAAATTTTTTAAAAAATAAAAAATTTTAATTTTAATTCAAATAAAAATCATCATTTCAAATTAATATCCCCATTTCAAATTATTTTTTAAAAAAATATCCAAAAAAGAAAAAATTACTAAAAAAAATACCATAAAAAAAGAAAAGAATTGAAAAAAATAAAAATTTAATTCCAAATTTTAAGAAAATAAAAATTTTAATTTTAATTCAAATAAAAATCATCATTTTAAATTACAATCTTTATAAAATTATTTTTTTTAAAAAATATCCCAAAAAATTAATACCTTAAAAAATTATAAAAATCAAAAAAATTATAAAAAAAATAAAAATTATAATTTCAAATTTAAAAAAATAAAATTTTATTTTAATTCAAATGAAAAAATATTATTTCAAATTACTTTTCCATTTAAAATTAATTTTTTAAAAAATACTAAAAAAATAACTTAAAAAATTAAAAAAAAAATTACCACAAAAAATTATTTTTCTCATTTTTACCTTTTTTTCTATTTTATGGCATTTTTTTAGGTATTTTTTTTTGTTTGATTTTTTTTATTAATTTGAAATGGAAAAGTAATTTGAAATGATGTTTTTTATTTGAATTATGATTAAATTTTTATTTTTTTAATTTAAAGTATAATTTTTTATTTTTTAAATTTAAGTATAATTTTTTATTTTTATTTATTTCTATTTTTTTTCTTTTTATGCTATTTTTTTTTTTTTAATTTTTTAAATATTTTTTTAGAATATTTTTTAAAAAAATTAATTTGAAATGGGAAAGTAATTTGAAATAATATTTTTTATTTGAATTACAATTAAAATTTTTATTTTTTTAAATTTAAAATTATAATTTTTATTTTTTCTCATTTTTTTTCTTTTTTTATGGTATTTTTTATTTTTTTAATTTTTTTAAGATATTTTTTTGCTATATTTTTTTTAAAAAAATAATATCATTTTTTATTTGAATTAAAATTAATTTTTATTTTTTAAATTTAAAATTATAATTTTTATTTTTTTTCCATTTTTTCTCATTTTCCCCTTTTTTATGGTATTTTTAATTTTTTTTATTTTTAAGATATTTTTTTGAAATTTTTTTTTAAAAAATTAATTTGAAATGATGTTTTTTATTTGAGTTAAATTTAAATTTTTATTTTTTAAATTCAAAATTATAATTTTTATTTTTTATCATTTTTTCTTTTTTTATGGTATTTTTTATTTTTTTAATTTTTAAGGTATTAATTTTTTGAGATATTTTTTAAAAAAATTAATTTTAAAAGGGGATTGTAATTGAAATGATGATTTTTGTTTGAATTTAATTAAAATTTTTATTTTCTTAAAATTTGGAATTACAATTTTTATTTTTTCAATTCTTTTCTATTTTTTTATAATATTTTTTATTTTTTTACATCAATTTTTTTTATATTTTTTAAAAAAATAATTTGAAATGAGGATACTAATTTGAAATGATGATTTTTATTTGAATCAAAATTAAAATTTTTATTTTTTAAAAAATTTTAAATTATAATTTTTTCTTTTTTTAAAATATAAATAATTAAACTCGCTATTTGAAATGGCATTTTCAAAAACGTCATTCCAAATAGATTTTAAAAAACGTGCGAGTTTAATTTTTTTTTCCATCATCCACATAAAAAAAGATGAAAAAAGAGTGGTGATGCGGACACTATAAAATATTATTTCAAATGACGTTTTATAAGATTTACATTAGTTTGATAATAAATTAAAATTTATATTATTTTTATAAATTAATTTTTTAAAAAATTATTTTGAATAATCTGTGATTGGAGACTGGAACATCTGACTGGATTAGACTGCAATCATTCGCCCACTCTCCCATCAGCTAGCAACTTTGTTTTCTTTTTTTCATTGAATAAAATGGGGTAGTTTCCTACTAGCTCCTATTCACATCAAATAAATATTAAAAAAAAAAAAAAAAAAAAAAAACAACACAACATCACCCAAAAAGTAAAAAAAGCGGCCTCTTTTGGGAGGTGGGTTATCCTCTGTCAAATCTTTCAAGAGTCGCAGCGGAAACTTGAGCCAAATCCAGCCTTCATCAAGACTGAAGAAGCTTCATGGTACAGGGAGAGAGAGGCCATCTTTATGGACCATGGATAGCTTTTCAAAAGCGTTTTTTGATATAAAATAATGTGAAGGTCCAAAATAACCCGTCTTCTATTACGACATATAGTCAAAATATAGAACAGATTCATACAGAATCTAACGATCAAAAATAATCAAAAAATAAAAAAAAAATATTACAATACAGACAAGATGGATCTGGGCACATTTTTAACGTACATGAATTTTGCCATGTGCCTTCGATTGTTCTTGAATTTTTCACATATTTTATGTGCAACAATTAATCTGGGCAAATATTTGATACAAAAAAATATGCGATATATCTTCGACTTTCCTTAATTTTCTCTAACATTTAATCTATTATTTAAATTTTATTATAGAATCTAAACAATGTAAGCTAGCCAAATTTTATGAGCTATTTTAATACATAAGTTACTTGCATGCATTGTTGGTTTTCCCCGTCGATGCGACAAATTTCAGTAGAAAATGTGCATGTCTGTGTGTCTTCACGACATCGTAATTGCTAATCATGCTTTAGTTTTCGAGCCTTTTTATTTATTTATTTATTTTAGGTGGGTGTGGGTTGGGGGAAGGGGCTGGTTTATGAGATTTGAAATATCTGGAGAGTGTTTCTCAAAAAAAGAAAAAGAAAAAAAAAATCTTGAGAGCACCGGAGAACTACAGATGTGGCTAGTTTTTGTTTAAGATAAAAGATATAGGGCGCTCAAATGTTACTAGTTTACCTTTTGCCGCATGACATTTCATTTCCTAATGAGCTATAATCTTTGGATTTTGCTATGATACTTCGAAGCCTCTTTTTATTATTTTATTGTTAGTTTTTTTCTAGCCACTATTTTAAGATGGACAGCATTCATCTATTTATCAGCAACTTTAACTGGTTAGGCGTATAGATAATGTGGTAAATAATTTAAATGTTAGATGCAATCTAGAAACCAAGAAAAGCTGATGGGCCCCAAACCTTTCCTCCTTCCTCCTTCCTTCTTTCTCCTTCCTCCTTCCTCATGGAACACCACTCCTTCCTGTCGGAGGTCAACATATGGCAGCAAAGAGGCAAGTGGTGGGCCCGAGTAGTAGAGGAGGAGGAAGAAGGTGGGTGACATGTGGCTCCGAGAAAGTGAACAGCAAAGGAGGAGAGAAAAAGGACAGTAGGTCCGAGCGGCAGAAAGAAAAAGGAGGTGGGGAAGCAAGCAATAACAATGGGAAGGCAAGCGCCGGACTCGATCAGTAGAGAGATGGGTGAAGGAGGAGGAGAAGGAACAAGGGGGTGGCATGTGACTCCGAAAAGATGAATGGTAGAGGAGGAGGAAGGGGACAGTAAAGAGACAAGTGGTGGCACTAGGGAGATAAGTGGAGGAGGAGGATAATACCCAGTCCACAATATAGATCTCAAGCAATAGAAAAATAGAATTGGACCAGCACGCGCATTGCATGTGCTGGAATTATTGTGGAATTATTGTGGGAGCTGGGAAAAAACATGGAAGAACTCCTTCTCCGATTGAAAATCTTAATCGATTCGAAAACCGACTGACATCAAACTCTAATTCCTCCCTATTAGAGATCTATTTAAAGACCTTGCTCTTTGAATCTCCCTCACCAAAAATCACCGTTTAATCCCTTTATTTTTTCTTTATTTTACTATTTTTTTGATGGATTACTTTTACTTTGGCCGCTGAAATCAGATAAAATGTCATTCAGGATCAAGCAAATCCCCTCCACATCTTTTCAATCTTCTATAGTCTTTAAAGCTCGAATTTTAGCCAAGATTTCTACTAAACTTTTCGAAAAATAATGATTATCGGATCCCTATTTATTCCATATTTAGTCTTTATTTTCCAGCACCGTTTTAGCACCCCCAGTCACTGGACAAGGTCCGTGGGTCTTGCCACTGTGGTTTGCCTTCCGGTCATGGTGGCACCGATTGGGGGACTCCCTGTCAAAAACTAAGGGGATCAAAGGATCCCTGTTTCATAAAAGAAAAGAGGAAGAAGAAAGAGGACGCGGATCCTCTGTTCCATGAAGAAAAAAAAGAAAAGAAAAGAAAAAGAAGAAAGAAAAGAAAAAAATAAAAGAAAATGAGAGAGAGAGTTTCTCTCTCTCTTCCCTCTCTTCCTTCTCTCTCAACTTACATTCCCATCTTCTCTCTCAACTTGCATCCCCATCTTCTCTTCTAGAAAGTTTTACTTTGTATTTTCTTTCTCTAAAATTATTTCTTTATCTATAGAGTTTCTTCTATAATCGATCTACTAAAAAAATTTTTCTTTCAATGATTTTGATTTAATCCCAATGAAATGAGTCTTGATCCACAATCGCTGGATCATATGCCAGCATCTTCTTGACCAAACCGAATATCTCTAGACAATAATGATTTGATTATTTATGATTTTTATTGAATTGTCTATACACTAATCTCAATAATGATTTGATTAAATCATTTTGTTTAGACTGTTCGATATGTCGGACAATATCACCTAACCATCCATGTTCTATTTTGTTAATTTTTTTCTCCCCTGATATTCTCTATTTATGTGATTTATGAATCTAGTGAATTTGACATGTTGTTTTGAATCTAAGTTGATTCTAATAAACAGATTTTCAACCATTCTGTCAGTCGGACAATATGCCCATACTATCCGAGTCTTTATTGAGCATCGTGAAATCTTATTTTTTGTTAATCTCTATTAAATCATTATATTTTAAGTGATCTTAATTAGATGAAGCTATTTGATCGAATTATTTCTTGATCATCGTCGTCGAACAGTCACTAGCTTCCATGGCTTTTGTGCGATTCTATTAGATTTGGTCATTCTTGATTGCAATGTTCGACTTGTATCTATTTTGATCTTCGATATATAAATTTACCCAAGCTGATTGATTAGGACCGTTGGGCTTCACATTTAATTGACCTATCCTTGGTCTATCTTGATTCAAGTATAAAGCCACCCCTAGTCGTACCTAATTGGATTATTTCGCTCCATTGATCTATTTAGGTTTTCGTGATTATTGTCTGGAGGACTTTTAAGAACTTGACTAATTAATTGAAGTTTAATGGTTTTGAATAGGTGTAGCCAATCTACCTAATTGAAGTCAGATTTTGAGGAGAGACAAGGTAAATAACCTAATGCTACAAGTGTTCTTTCCAATGATCTTTGAAAAAAATAAATTAATCTTTTCAATTTTTTTGAGTACTTATTAGAGTGGGATAAGGATAAAATGATAATTGATGGGAACAGGGAAAGCTATTATTGGTCAAGTCTATTTACCTATTTTTTTGATGGAATAGACTTGGGACTTGGATGTATCTAGAATCTATTCAAACTAGATGTTCCACTTGGCCCACCAAAGCTTGGAATTTTTTGGATGTGCGGA